>NW_027187171.1:146702-370867 GCF_028583685.1 Petaurus breviceps papuanus
GCTGTCAAAATGAAAAAGGAAAATTCTATAAAATGCTTAGCAAACCTCTAAACACTCTTTGGGTATGAGTGTGAGTGTGTGTGGGTGGAAGGGTGGATGTCAGATATTATTATTCATTCTCCCTGGATTGGGGTTTAGGCATCAAATACCACATATTTGTATTGTTTCTGTCATTCTTCCTTGTCAGTTTCTCCAGCAAGTTACTGAGCATATCTACTAGTTCTTCCTGTGCTATACCTCTCGCTCTCTATAGTATCTAATTAAGCAAATGTATGTACTTTAATGCCTCCTCCTTCATTTTTAGTTTTAAGTAATTTTAATAAAAATCAGTTATCCTCCTGGAAAAGAAATACATTCTTCTTTGCTGTTATGAAGTGTACTTCCTACATGGTCAAAAGACCATTGTTAGAATTTTAAAGGGTCTTTTGGTGGGGAAAAAAGCCCTCCCCTAAAGAACATTTTATTCTACTGGGGAGATATACCATTGACAGATCTTTTGAAATTATTTCCTTAATGATTTCAGATTTTCCTTGACAACAAAAAACAATTCCTTTAAACTGTAATGAACATACAAAGGTATAAAAAATTTATTTTATAATGAGATAGAAACAATATTTTGGATTTATATACTAATTTCTTTACCGGATGTCCAAATACTTTCATGGCTATGTTCTTCAAAAACAGAACAACACAAAATAAAATTTCTATAGCATTTCTTTGAAAGCAAAGGGGAGTAGCTAATATAACCCTCATTTTAATAGAAAAGAAAAACAAGGTGAGGGAGTGTGATTAGCTTTGAACTAGGAGTCAGAAAATCTGAGTTTTAGCTTGAGCTCCCTCTCTCACCAACTGTGTGATTTTGGGTAAGCCACTTTATTTTTCTAGGCCTTGGTTTTCTCACCTTAAAGTGAGAAGGTTGGTTTAAATTGTCTTTTAAATATCTTTCACTGGTGATTCCTTGTGAAATAGGACCTTTTCACTCAACAGAAGCATTGCCACCTAAATTCAGAGTAACATTTTGCTTAGCTCCGTAGATCATCTTTCAAAGGAAGATGGAAGAGGGTGTAGGGCACCTAGGTTATTTTTTATCAAATAGATACTTTACACATCTACTATCTACAGTATTTGAAGGGTCACCAGACTCAAAAAGATATTGGCCTTTGAATCAAGAACTGACTTAAGTTATTAATATACTGCAACAATTCACTGCAGCCCTATGCTTTCCTCAAGTAGAACTCTCCTACAAATGTACAATATGTAGTCACAATGGGACCTCTTTTAAAATGCTGTTCTGCAATCTTTGTATCCATTTTGTGTAAGACTGTTCTGCAGTCTTTGTATCCATTCATAGAGCCCTTGAAGTTTCAAATCTTGTAATGCAGAAGCAGTCAAATCCAAAATACTAAAAATAAACCAATTACACATTTTTGAGTATTGGATATGATTCTGGTGCCCATTCCTACCCTTGGATTGTTTAGTATACTAATCCCATCCTTCTATACTAGTTATTCTAACACTCTACTTTTTGAGAGGAAGCTGAGTAGTACAGTGGATAGAGTGCCTGGCCTCAAGTCAGGAAGACTCATCTTTTTGAGTTAAATCTGGCCTCAGATACTTACTAGCTATGTGACTCTGAGCAAGTCACTTAACCCTGTTTGCCTTAGTTTCCTCATCTGCAAAATGAACTGGAGAAGAAAATTGCAAACCATTTCAGTATCTTTGCCAAGAAAACTCCAAATGGGGTCACTGAAACAACTGAATAACAACAAAATACTTCGAATGTACTTATTTTTGTATGTGTATCCTTTAGAGTGGAATATAAAGTCTGAGGGCAAGAAATGCTAATTCAAATGGTTTTTGTATCAGTAATGCCTATCAGAGCCTTGCAAATAAAAAAAAATTGGGGGGGGGGTCCAAATCTTTGATTTCATTGGTATAGGGAACCTTTGAAGAAACTACTTTTATCAAAGCAGTTCAGCAGCTGTTCCAAGACTTTTTGTCTTGGATAGTTGCATGAGGCAAAATGAAAGATTAAGTGACTTATTCAGAGTCACATATCATATATCAGAGATCAGACTTGAACCCAGGTTTTCCCTGAATCAAAGGGCAGATCTCTAACCCTATACCATGCTACTTGGCACATACTAGCTTAATAAAAGTTTCTTCAATAGTAGTAAAAGTAAAAATTGGAAAAAAAAAAAGTAAAAATGGAAAGCTTGTGCCATGTCATTTTTATTGCAAACACCACCATGAGACATGAGACTGCCAACCTCTCAAGTTGTCTTAGGTGTTAATGCCAACAGAAGGTAAATTCCTCAAGAGGAAAGATTGTTTCATTTTTTGTATTCCCAACTGTCTTGTACATAGTTGGAACTTATTAAATGCTTGTTGATTGATTGACATGCCAAAAATCTCTTAAGTGTATGGGTTATGATTTTCAATGAGGATTATTGGCCAATTGCTTCACTTTTTATTTACAGGGCTATGTTTTGAAAGATACCGAGTTTTCAATCATCTCATTCTGCAGGAGAAAGTGCGGGGGGGGGGGGGCACAAAGAGAGGGAGGAAGAAGAGAAGGATCAGAGCTCCACCTTGAGTACAACAAGGACTCACAGAAAAAGTACCACGTGCTGGTCAGCACTGCAGCGCTTGCACACAGCAGAGGAGGCACCGCCCTCTCCTCCCCCCCCCCCCCCCCCCCCCCCCCCCCCGTCCCCCCAGTAATGCAGTGAGTATTGATGTCCTCAGTTTGCTTGCCGCCCGCCCCCCCCTTCAGCATGTTGCTATGGTGACATTCGTCAGGGTTGATTTACTGGTGCCGGTAACCATCTAATTCATTTTTGTTTTATTCAGGCTTGTTTCTATAGTAGGAGAAGAGGGAGGAAGAGAAGAAAAATGATTTCATTTTATGTCATTACCCCTATAATCTGTATCTCTTGGGGAGGATTTTTAAAATTTTATTTTTTTATAGATAGAGGCAAATTTGTTGTTCATTCTCGCCTCTGCATTATACTTCCAACCTTGCATTTTCCTGTTAAGTGGCTGCAAGAGCCATTATTTCCTATTCATAATGATGTCAGCATTACTGGTCTGCAGCTGAAAAAAAAAATTAAAACAAGAATGGCTCAGCAAAAAGCTTAAGCTAGAAGAAACAGATTGTGGTTAGAGCTGTAATGCCCTATCCACCCGAAACGTGACTAGACACTCTAGGAATTTTATTTGGTCTGGAACCTGAAAAAAAGGGATGGGAAATGTGTTTGGTAACGGAAGAAATAATAGAGAAACAAGGGATGAATTATCAGTGTTCAGCACCATGGTCATTGAATAGAAGGGGCCAGGAGGAGAGAATGGGAGAGCAAAGGATAAGTTAAGGGAGCAAGCAATGGAAATGCTGCCAAACGGGGAGTCACGATTTCCCCTTTCCCTCTCACCTCTGTATTTCTCTTCTTCATCATAGAAATACTGATATTGCAGCATCACTCCAAGGCATTGAGGAACTCTAAGAAAAGGGTCATTTTTTTCAGTTGGTTATTGGAGGCCATCCACTTTATCATCTCTCCATTCTTTTATTCCCCAGTGACCCTCTCCAGTCCTGTGACTGTATTACATCCTACTTAAGTCAGCTAGGAGAGTATAACATGGTTCTCTGGGAGCAGAACCTTTATGTCAAACCAAATCAAACTTGGTGCAGCCTTTTGCCTTCTCCCCCCTCCGAGTCAGTAGATATCATTTGATCCTCAGAGGAAATACAGAAGGACCCTAGCATTGTTCCTTGCCAAAGTAGGATTTCTTTGGTTGACACAAAACAGTTTTTTCAGGCGATGTCCAAAAGAAACACCATCCCCCAGTGACATGTTTCTGATAGCAGTGCAGGTGGAAGAATTCTCCAGACACTCCCACATGCCTAGTTAAACCAACCAGAAGGAACCAACCAAAGCTATGATGCTATGTTTCATTCCTCCCATAACACTTTGATGCTCAAAAGGCACACTTCAGTTAATCTACTCACAAAGATCCTCATTTCCTCTCAATTCCACATTCCCCTCCCCAAGCTATTTCTGTTTCAGGTGCTTTCTGGCTCCGGTCTAGACTACTCTGTTACCCACAGGCTCCCTGCCCACTTAGCAATCCATTTTAGCAGTCCCTATTATTGCAAACAAAGCTCCCCTCCCCGCCATGTACTTTGACATTATCACAATCAAACCTAACCAAAGCTTTCTATAGCACTTTCTATCAGTCTCAAAATAATATTTGTGAAATACTTCTTTATCATTTAATTACAAGACTAGCTCAAGCCCACTTTTTTTCAGCTCTTATCATTCTCCTGTTCAATTCACAGTTATCCTTGTCAAGAAAATCTGCTAATGCCCTCTTGGGCCCAGTCTAGAATCTGTACCTTCTTCTGTTATCTCCTATACCAGGAATAACTTCCAAATTCTTTTTTTTTCTTACTACATTGTTATTTTGTTAAAAATTTCCAATTACATATAAAAACATTTTAAGAGTCATTTTTAAAAATTTTGAGTTCCAAATTTTCTCTTTCCCTCCTACCCCTTCCTCCTCCTCAAGAAGACAAGCAATTTGATATACATCATACATGTGAAGTCATGCAAAACATATTTCCATATTAACCATATTGCAAAAAAAACCACACAAACAAAAATAAAGTAAGTAAAGTTTTGAAGAGTATGTTTCAATCTGTATTCATAGTTCATCAGTTCTCTCTATGGAGGTCGAGAGCATTTTTATCATGGGTCCTTTAGAATTGTCTTAGATTATTGTTTTGATCAGAATAACTAAGTCTATCTCAGTTGACCATGCTTACAATACTGCCATTATGGTATACCATGTTCTTCTGGTTATACTCATGTCACTTTGCATCTGTTCATATAAGCCTTCCCAGGTTTTTCTGAAATCATCCTGCTCATCATTTCTGCACAATAGTATCCCCTCAAAATCATGTACCACAATTTGTTTAGCAATTCCCCAGTTGATAGGCATACCCTCAATTTCCAATTTTTGCCACCATAAAAAGAGCTGATAGAAATATATTGTACAAATAGTTCCTTTTCCCTTTTCTTTGATCTCCTTGGAGTACAGAACTAGTAGTGGTATTATTGGGTCAAAGTTGTTCTCCAGAATGTTTGAACCAGTTCACACCTGCACTAACAGTGTACTAGTGTACCTAACTTTCCATGTCCTCTCCAGCATCTGTTATTTTCCTTTTCTGTCATTTTAGCCAATCTGACATGTTTGAAGTAGTATCTCAGAGTTGTTTTAGTTTGCATTTCTCTAATCAATAGTGATTTTGAGCATTTTTCCATGGGGCTATTGATAGTTTTAATTTCTTTTTCTGAAAACTGCCTGTTCATATCATCTGACCATTTATCAACTTCTAAATTCTCTTCTTAATGACCCTCCTAAAGTCTCTACAATCCCTTCCAATTCTAAATCTAATGGTTCTATGATATCATTTCATGCAGGAAAGCTTCCTCAGATCAAGAATCCTACTCCTGGGGTGGCTAGGTGGCACAGTGAATAGAGCACTGGCCCTGGAGTCAGGAGGACCTGAGTTCAAATCTGACCTCAGATACTTAACACAAAAACTAGCCGTGTGACCTTGGGTAACTCACTTAACCCCAATTGCCCTCCAAAAAGCAAAAAAATTAAAATTAAAAAGAATCTTACTCCTTCTGTCAAGGTTAAAATTTAAAACCATATTGATAATCTGGTGTGACATCCCAACCACTGAAGGAATGATTTGGAACATGTAGCATGAGCCTTCTGGATGAGATGAACAGTTTATTTTTGATCAACTAACTAAAGAGGGACTATTCCTTAAAGAGACGGTGTTACTTTGCCCTTGTCCTGAGGAGGTATCATGAAAGGAGAGATGTGGGTAGGCTGCAGGGGTGAGTTTGACACCTCAAGTGGGGGACCCCACAGGGTGGGCAAAGAGGAAGGTATTTGAACAGCCTCTGCAGTTAAGCCACTGTTTCTGTTGATGCCCACCATGGCCAAAAGAGCAACTAGGTGAGAGGCTTGTCTGGACGAGTTGGATTGGACATTATTGAAGTTGCCATTCAGGAGAAGGGATAGGAGATGGTAGTTTGCTTCTCTTCTTCCCTCCGCATTCTTGTCTGGAAGAGCATCTGTTAAATCCTAAGTCTTCCTACTCTTTAATATTTGTTTACTTTTCTGCTCAATTAGTGTTGAAAGTTAGCATAAGATGAAAAGTACAGCTGACCATAGCATTTCTGATTTGTTGCTTCATTAATGGATATGGCATATGAGAAAGAGGTGGAAGTGATCTGAGTGTTACATACATTGAGAGAGTAAGACAAGAAAAAAATACACTCTGGAAATTTCTCGGCATTTTATGGTTGGGGGCTCTGAAGCTACATGAAAGAGAATCTTATTGATTTATACTTCATAACTTCCTAAAATGTGGTAAGAGTGTGAATTTGTTTTTCTAATAGGTAAAAGATAAACCCAGCAGCTGCAGCTGTCTGGTAAGGGGGTTGAACAAGTACTAACAATAGACTATTTGTGCTTCTCCATTGTTCTACTTTGAGTATATTCAAGGAGATCCTTCCAAAGAGTTAATCCAAGAGTAGTGACTAGAGAGAAAGGCATGCCTGGTAGGAGAAGAAGGGGAGTATCTGAAAAAAAGTGGAAACTAAAGGTGGGGGCCAGCGTTAAAGGGTATAAGAATCCTAATCCTTCCTTTCCCTCAACAGACCAACAGAATTTACTCACTTTATATAGACAATCCCTTTCAGAAACATCCCGTAGTGACTTCCCTTGAATATGAGCTATAGGGAATAGTGTGGGAACAAATTTGGCATCTAATCAGCACACAAGCTTTATCTCATATTACTCTTCTCCATAAACTGTATGTTCACCTAATCAGCCCTATTTACCATCTCCTCTATACTTCCTGTTGTGATTTCCCACCTCTTTCTTTCGATAATTTGAATTAAAAAAAAAAACTCAGAAACTTTAGACTGCCTCTTCCTTAATACTTTTATCAAAGGGATACAAATTAAAAAAAATAAGTAGATAACTAAAACTCTTATAGGACTAGCATATATATATAAAATTTATGATTTAAAATACTTGATATCATCCATTGAAATAATTTAATCACGTATTATAGTAATAGTCAACTTTAGAGAACTGGAGGGCATATATATATGTATATATACATATAATATTTCTTATACAGTAAATTCATGTACAATCAACAGTCTTCCAGATTGTCAGTGCCTTGGAATATAGTAAGTGCTCAATAAATGTTTCTTGAATTAGTATTGCAATATTGCAAGTGATGGAATTATTTGTGTCTTAGAAAAACTGTTATTCTATATAGCATAATAGAACCATAGAGCTAGAAGGGGTCTTAAAGCTCATATAGTTTAACTTTCTATCATTCCCTGCCATTTTACCAATAAGAATACTGAGACTCAGAGAGGTTAAGCAGTTTTCCAAATATTACACAGCCATTTAATGGCAGAGTGGATAAGGAGCTGAGTCACAGATGATAGCAAAGTGTCCCTGTTTCCCACAGGATTTTTAGGTCTACACATTCTTAGGAGCAATCTATTTTTGGATAAATCTTGGACCTCATTATGTTTAGATGACAGCAGTTTCCCCAAACCCAACTGTCACAATTAATGGATTACTCTAGTAAGTGGGTAGAACTGGGAAAAAAAGCACCTTGCTGCAGGTGGGGCTCAGTTATCCCACATAGTAGCATCATTTCAATGAAGAGGAGTCAGGTAATCAGTGGTCAGGTACTTTAGAGACTTGAAGTACAAGTTCCAACTGCTGTCAGAGGCTGAGAAAATAATCTTGAGTCAGAATTTAGAAACTAGCAAGGTTTACATTATAGTAAGAGGAATCTTCAGGTCAAATTAGGAGGAATCCCCTTGGTTAAAGGAAGGGAAGGGAAGGGAAGGGAGGAGAGGGGAGGGAAAAGAAGGAGAAGGGAAGGGAAGATGCTTCAATCTTTAATCTGGATCCATCAATTCTCTGTCTGAAGGCCTTATAAATACTGGGCATGACCTGGATGAAGATATAGCAAAGACACCGAAATATTTTGAAGGGAGGAATCCAAAATCAGACTGGGAGTGGAAGGACTGCCTTGAAAGGTGGTGAGTTTCCTCACATCGGAACCCTTCTACTTGGCATTCAGAATCCTTTAAGCTTGTGCTACTGTACTTTCCCAAACATTTTCTCCCAGCATGCATGCAATCTCACTGGACTACTTTATATCCAGTGAATACATTCCAATACTTTTCCATCTCTGTAATTCCCTATATCTAGAAGGAATGTCCATCTTCTCTCCCTCCCTTTTTGAATTCTTAATCATATTTTAAATATCAATTATATCAGGATTTCTAGGAAGTCTTCCATTTGCCCCTCATGTGGTAATGACTTTGATGAAATCAAGATATATTATATCCAGGACATCTCCTTGAATTTATTTAATTCCGAAACAATTTATTAGGTGCCTACTATTAAACAAATACTATGCTAGAGCACTGAGGATGAGAAGACAAAACTAATACTGTTATTGGTCAAAACCTAAGGAATAACCATAGTTGAGTAGGGGAATATGACAGTCTAAAGGAGAGTGCAAACATCGATTTAAATAGTCATGCTTGAAGAGGGGGTGCTTTTCCCCCTAGAGAGTTAACCCACCTGTGGTGGCAACCTAGGAACTAAGAAAGGGGCATATGGTACTAGGAAACCATTGAGAGTGGTAGCCTACAGAGAATTGTGCTGTATGGCCAGATAAGGAAGAAGCCTATTATACCAGAAAAGAGGGGAGGCTAGGTGGCACAGTGAATAGAGCATTGGCCCTGGAGTCAGGAGGACCTGAGTTCAAATCCAGCCACAGACACTTAACACAAAAACTAGCCTGTGTGACCTTGGGCAAGTCACTTAACCCCAAATTGCTCTCCAAAAAAAAAGGCAAAAAAATTGTCAAAAAAACAAAGGAAGAATGCTATTAAAAAGAAATGAATCTCTCTGGGGGTGATTTTCCTCCTTTCCCCTCCAGTGTCAGTATTTTTAGACACAGTCCAATTTGTACTGTGCTGATTCCAGCTTTGGCTGCACGGCCTCTGCTTTCAAGGAACTTATATTCTATTATGAGAGATACAACATTTACACAGTTAAGTGTAATACAAAGTAGAGAAGGAAGATTCATTCAGTTATGGATCATCTGAGTCTAAGATACCTGCAGGACATTCAGATGGGTATATCCAACAGATACTTGGAGCTGTGGAACTCTTGTTCGGGAGGGAATAGTCCTGGATATATAGTCATCTGTAAACCCATAGAAATAGATGAGATCATCAAGAGAGAGAATGTGAAAAGAGAAGAAGGCCTAGGGTGGAAACTTAGAGGATTCTTCGCTTTAGGGTGCTAAAGATAGATGATGATCCAGCATGGATAGGAGAAAAACCAGGAAAGAATAGTGTTATGAAAGCCAATAGAGAATAGATTATCCAGCTGGAGTGGGGGGGGGGTAATCAATAGTTTTTGAAATCTGCAGAAACGTCTTAGGATCTTCAGGCTATGGATTTACAGCTAAAATAGAAATCAAGTCAAGGGGGCCAAGGATTGAAAATAGGTTTTTGGATATAGTAGTTAAAGGATATTGGAAAACTGAGTAGTTTGTTTGAGTAGTTTCATAATAGTATTGGAAACCACATTGACAAGTGAATGAGCAGGAAGTAAAGAAATGGAAGCATTAGGTATAGATGATTATAGAGCAACAGAGGACAATAACTTCATGGGATCCAATGTCACATAAGATTTTCTAAAAGGTTGGAAAAATGAAGACTTGTTTATAAGCAGTAGGGGAGGAGTCAGTAGGTGGAAGCAGGCAGGCAACAGACATTTACTAAACATTTACTGTATGCCATGCACTGTGGATGGAGTGAAATAGAAGATGAGAAGGAAGGACTGATGGATAAGACAGAGAGGAATATGATTAAGGGTATAAGTAAAGGACGAAGAGGCTTGGAAAGAGAGGAAAGGATTTAGAATAGCTTCTGTATGTAGCATGATAATTCATTAGGGAAGAATGGTTCAGTTGAGATTAGATAACTCAAATTTGTAATAATCAAAAATAGTTCCTATAGTGTAGTAAAAAGAGTGCTGGTTTAGAATCAGGAGGTCTGCATTTAAAACTTGTTTCTAACACTATATAATTAAGTTACAACCTTTCTGAACTTAGTTTCCTTATCTGTTAGATGGGAATGCACATTATTTGACTATTATTTGCCTGGCAGTTCCTTTATAAAGCTTACAATGCTATACGAGTGAGAATTATTGTTTTTCCTTCAATTATGTACCAGGTGCTAGGAATTGAGGATAAAAAGACAAAAACAATGACTCGGCAACTAATTGGACATGGGGAGTGATAGAGGGTGAAAAGTCAAGAAAGGATGAGTACCAGATTGGGAACCTGGATGATTGCAAGAGTGGTGGTACTTTTGACAAATAAAGAGAATTAGAAGGAGGAGGTGGGGTTTTGGATGGAGGATTCAGAAAAATAACAAGTTGTATTTTGCAGTTAAGTTTGAGATTTTTGCTGGATATTCAATGGGAGGTGTCCAAGAGGCAGTTGGTAGCTTGGGACTGGTGTTTAAGAGACTGATTAGGGTTGAATGTGTAAATCTGGGAATCATCTGCATAGAGATGATAATTGAATCAGTGGGAGTTGAAAAGGTCACTGAGAAGGTATAGAAAGACCTGAAAAGAGGAATCAAGAAAGAGCCTGGAAGATGCAAGTATTATTAGAGGGCAAGATATGGATGATGAATTCAGGAAAAAAAGGCTGAGGAGTTGCCACATAAGTAGAAGGAGAGCCATCTTAATTCATGGGAGTTTATTTTAGTCAGAATTATGTGCTTATGGCTGGCCCTAAGCAAAACTGTGGAGTAGGCATAGTTTGTTTTCCTCATTTATCTCCTCTTTTTAACCCCCCTCTCCCATTTAATTTCTTACCTCACCAACTTCTCTCTGTTCTTTTTTTCATCCTGTCTCTATTTCTACGAAAGGGCAGCTAGGTGGCACAGTGGGTAGAAGAGTGTGCTTGGAATCAGGGAGATTCATCTTATTTCAAATCTGACCTTAGATACTTACTACTTATGTTACCCTTGGCTAGTCACCCAATCCTGTTTGCCTCAGTTTCCTCATCTGTAAAATGAGCTGGAGAAAGAAATGACAAACCACTCCAGTATTTTTGCCAAGAAAACCCCAAATGGGGTCACGCAGAGTCAGGCATAACTGAACAACAACAACATTCATTTGAAATCAGTGTTGTTATGCTTTCTCTAAGGGATATGGGAAACGTATGATGGAGGACTTTAATGCCAGTTTAGGAGTTTATATTTTTTTCTATAGGCAAGAGAGAATCACTGAAGTTTTCTGTGTAGAGGTGTTGTATGATGATATCTGTATTTCAGAATATCATCTTGGTAGTTTCATATGGGGGATGGATTAGAGATGAAAGGGAAGAGAGATCAATTAGGATGCTATTACATTAGAACAGATGAGAATTAATGAGGATGTGAACTAGGATAAAGTATGAGAGGAGTAAAAGAGACAGATGTGAGAGATGTTGGGGAGGTAGAACTGACAAGAGTGGGTAATTCATTGGATATGGGGTTGAAGGTAAGGGAAGAGTCTTGGATGATTCCAAAGTTTCAAACCTGAGAGACTAGAAAGGGATGGCATCTTTAGCAGAAATGGGAAAATTTGGAAGAGTGATGGATTTGGAGAGAACTAGAATGAACATGTGGAGTTAGAAATGCCTATAGGATATCCAAGGGAAAATGTTCTTCAAGCAACAAATAATACAGGGTGTCCCAAAAGTCAGTGCAGTTTTATGCTTTTGCACTTACACTTTTAAGACATCTTATAAGGTCCTAGAATTTAGGCAGGAGTGTGCTGGTAAATGTTTAACAGCCAGTTCTGGGTTGAGGGGAGGGGAGGATGTATGCATGGCACATATTCCCTTTTAATTTTTGTTATTAAACATTTTCTTTATCATTTTCTTGAGACTAGACCAGAGGTGTCAAACACCATGAAGGTCCATGAGGCTCACAACACTACCAAACCAGATTAAAATGTAATTTAAAATATTTAACAAAATAAATGCAAATACAATAAAACATATATATATATATTAATACATGGTTTTCCAAATAAAATTTCTATTTGAGTTTGATGCCAGTGGTCTAGACAATCAATCAAGCACTGATTTGTAGAATTTGCTGATTTCCAAGATATTAATGCTGACAGTGAAAATTTAACAATCAGCTTGCTTTGAGGTAGCTCCAATACCACCCTGAGGTCAGGAGAGATTAAAGCTTGGACATATAGAACTTAAAGATAGCTTCATTGAGAAGATAACAATACACAGGAACTTATGAGACCACCAAGGAAGAGAATTTTGGGAGAAGAGAAAAGATCTAAGAATGGAAACTTACTGAACAACAGAAAGATGATGCTTTAGCAAAGGATTCTGAAAAAGAGTGATCGGAGAGGCTGGAGGAGAGCAGAGAGACATACAGACAGACAGAGACAGAGAGAGAACAGTGTCACAGACTGAGTATTTAACAGGAAAAGACAGCTGACCGTCTAAAGCTACATTGAGATAAAACAAAATGAACAAACGATAAGCCGTTGGATTTGTCAGTTAAGTGATCATAACCTTGGAGGGAACCATTTCTTTTGAGAGGTGGAAATGGAAGTCCCATTGTAAGGAAGTGAGGAATGGGAGTTTAGGGAATTGGGACAATGAGTGTTCACAACCTTTTCTAAGGAATTGGCTTCAAAAGGGAGAAGAGACAAAGGATGATAATTTGAAAATAGACAAGGCTGAGTGGAGATTTTTTTTTTTTTTACAGGATAGAGAGGATCACATGATCAGTAAGATGGAAGAGTTGTTAATTTCCTCAGACCTGACCAATCTCAAAAAGTTTGAATAAGAAATTATGCTCCAACTATAGAATTACTAAAGCTGAACCCACAAGATAAGGAGAAATACCATGCTATGTCTAAGGGAAAGTAGGCTGCAAACACAGATAGGGTCACTAGGGTTTAACTTTCTACTTGAATTTCACTCTGGAAAGGAACTCAGGCTGGGGTCTCAAAGTCCACAATGCAAGGAGTCTAAGAACACCCAAATTTGGGGGAGGAAGAAGACCTGGGCAGCAATGAAAGGGAGAAGGAACCAAAGAATAAGGAATAATCAGTCAATCCACAAGCATTTAATAAATGCTTTCTATGTAAAAATAGCCTCTCTCTCAAGGATCTCACAGTCTGATGTGGGAGACAACATGCAAATAACTACCTTGGCACAAGAGCAGATGGGAGGTTATCTCAAAGGTGAAGGCACTAGAAGCAGCAGGGACAGAGAGAACAGAAACTTGGATCTGAATTGCAGGCAGATAAATTAAAAGGTGCAGGTGGGGAAAGAAATCACCCCAGCCATCAGGGACAGCCAGTATAAAGGCATGGAGACAGGAAAAGGAGTATTATGTTCAAGGCACATCAGGTAGTGATGTCAGGAAGAGAAGCAGAAGATGATTAGAAATGTAGAAAGGCACCAAACTGTAAAGGGTTTTAAAAGTCAAACAGAGGATTTTCTATTTGGTCCTAGAGGTAATGGAGAACAACTGGAATTTATTGAGTAGAGAGGGGGATGATATGATCAGATCTGTGATTTAAGAAAATTGCATTGGCCCACAAATGGAGCATCCATAGGGTTAAGGAGAATCTCGAGGTAAAGAGACCAGTTAGAAGGCTAGTACATGAATCTAAGCAAGAGGGGAGGAAGGCCTGTGGTTGTGTGAGCAGAGCAAAGGGGAGAGATTTTGTGAAGATTTTAGAAATGTCAAGATTTGGCAATGGATTGGTTATATGGAGTGAGAGAGAATGAGTTGAGAATGACATCAAAACTGTAAGTCTAGGTGACTAGGAGGTTTAGAAGAGGAGGTTTGAGGGGAGAAGACAATAAGCTCTGAATTGGACACAATGAGTTTGAGATGCCTATGGAACAACAAATTCTAAATGTCCAAAAGGCATTTGATGAGGTGGGATTGGAATTCAGGAGACAGTCTAGGGGAAGGGGAAGGTTAAGGATCCCTCAGCCCAGAAATAGTTATACTAGTTAGATATTTGGATCTCATCCATCTATCAAATAGTGCTTCACATAAAATAGAAATGCAATAAATCTGTTGAATGAATGAAAATAATAGTGAATAATGGTATTTCAAGTGTTACGATGTTCACTGGAGTTTATTATAGCCAAATAATGTTAATTAAATTTTACTGTGTTTAAGTGATATTGTAACAACGCTGTACAAATTTTTAAAATAAAATTTTATTAATGTCTTTTTTTTTTTTACATCACCATATAAAACCATCTTCTGATGCTTAAATCTGCTTACTTATTTATGGCTCAAGCACAGGTTAGGGTTGGTTAGTGGTCTGGATTCATATGATTAACACACCATTACTTGTAAACTTGTAAAAATATTAATAAATCTAAACTCACTGAGATGCTTATTTAGTTCCACCCCCAACAAGGAAAAAGCTGGGCATTTGGACTCAGGTTTGAACTTTATTCTGTTCCCCCCTTTTGTTTTTGTATACCATAAGCTATTCAATGATTGTTTCTTTTTGTATTCTCTCCTTTGATACTGCTACTTGTGAGGTCTTATAGAAAATTATGTCAAAATTTGGTTGCCCAGAGAAGTTCGTCATCATTGTATATCAATTTCATAACAGCATGCTTAAATGGGTTCTAGATAATGGACAATGCTCTTCTGCCTTCCCAGTCACTAATGGAGTGAAACAAGGCTGTATGCTTGCTCCCATGCTTTTAGCAGGATGTTTTCAGTCATGTTGTCAAATGTTTTCAATGAGGATGAACCCAGCCTCAAGGTCAGGTGCTGCACTGATGGTAAATTCTTGAACTTGAAAAGGCTACAAGCCAAGACCAAAGTGGAGGGAGTGTTCGTGCATGATTTTCTGTTTGCAGATGATTGTGCACTCAGTTCAGCCTCTGAAGCTGAGATGCAACAAAGTATGGATCAGTTCTCTGCTGCTTGTGCTAATTTTGGCCTAACAATGAACACCAAGAAAACACAGGTGTTCCATCAGTCATCACCAAACTATCCATACATGGAACCATCAGTTACAGCAAATGGAGAAGTTCTGAATGCTGTGGATAAGTTCACTTAACTTTCCAGGAATGTATACATTGATAATGAGGCTGACATATGCATTGCTTGAGCTAGTTCAGTGTTTAGGAGGCTCCAAAGGAAAGAATGAGAGAAAAGAGGTATTAGACTGACTACCAAACTGAAGGTCTACAGAGCTGTTGTGCTGACCTCATTGTTGTATGCCTGTGAAACCTGGACAGTCTGCCAGCGCCATGCCAGGAAACTGAATCACTTCCACTTGAATTGTCTTGGGAAGATTCTGAAGATCACCTGGCAGGACAAGGTACCAGACACTGAAGTCCTTTCTAGAA
The DNA here is from genome assembly GCF_028583685.1 of Petaurus breviceps papuanus. Lineage (NCBI taxonomy): Eukaryota > Metazoa > Chordata > Mammalia > Diprotodontia > Petauridae > Petaurus > Petaurus breviceps. The sequence continues at coordinate 162,268 of NW_027187171.1, forward strand.
CTAAACTGCCAAGCATTCAAACTCTGCTTCAGGGAGTACAACTCCAATGGACTGGCCACATTATTCAAATGCAAAACGTATGCTTGACAAAAAGATTATTGTATGAAGAACTCACAAAGGGCAAAGGGTGATCAGAAGAAGTGATACAAGGACACTCTCAAGGTCTCTCAAGAACTTTGAAATTGATTGTGTGACATGGGAGACACTGGCACAGGAACGATCAGCATGGCGTGCCCACATCAGAGAAGGTGCTGTGCTCTATGAGCAAAGGAGAAATGAGATAGCTCAAAGGAAACGTAGGATGTGCAAATTTGGAGAATCCACCATGTTTACATGGACTATTTGTGCCCAACGTGTGGTAGAGCATTTTGAGCTTGTACTGGTCTGATCAGCCACAGTCAGACCCACTGAAACTTGACTCTAGCACAGTGATGTCATTTTGGTCCTCTATGAGAACAAAGGACAACAACCAACCAACCATCTCTTTTTGTAGTCTCTCAATTTAAGAATAAAGACATGTACAATAAGAAACAGGATCGATTGTATTTTTATCTAGTGAGTTTAAGTTACTAATTAGTTCAGGAATTATAAACAGAATTAAAAACAGAGAAACTTCAGAATATACTTCTGCCCTCTAGGAGAGGGGAGTTACATCACGTCATTGCTTTTCTCTATGTCCCAGAGACAAGCAGTTTAGCCAACCTCCAGCCCTAGGACAAGCAGGGCGGCCTCTATCACATTTTCTATCAGGGACCCAGCAGGTTGGAGACAGAGATCAACAGGGCCAAGCTGCCTCAAATGACCAGTATTTAGTCCCCCACTCCAGCTTCCGTTCCCTCTTGGTGCTCACTCAACTTCATTTCAGTCCCTGTGTTTAGCACAAACCCAGACCTCTCAAACCCAAAGCAGCCACTATGAACTCCGTTTGTTTTGTTGTAGACATATTCAGTTCAGGCCTCTCAGTAGACTCAGTCCCTCCAAGAAAGGTAAGAGACAGGATGAGCTCTTCCCAGAAGTCTGTGAAGGCTTCCGTCTGCCTGCAGAGACCCATCTCTAAAAGCCTTTCCCCTCCCCTCTGGTCCCCTTCTCCTCTCGTCTCCTGTCCTCTTCTCTCTGTCCCCCACACTGCCCACACACATACACACATATCGTTAGAAGTAGGTATATACATTTATTAAGGGCTTACTATGTGCCAAGTATTGTGCTAAACTATTTGCAAATAATATCTCATTTGATCCTCACAATAACATTATAAAGTAGGTGCCATTGTGATCTTCATTTTGTAGTTGAGAAAACTGAGGAAGATAGAAGTGAAATGACTTGCCCAGGGCCACACAACTAGTGACTGTCTGAGGCTGTATTTGAACTCAGGTCTTCCTGACTCCAGGCCCAACACTCAATCTACTTAGATATCAATCAACACTTAGCTGCCATAAGGCTATCTCCAAGGGTGACAAATTATTCTTTTGGTGTTAGTAGGGTATGAGATAGTTCCCTCAGCATGGCAGGCAGATTACAGTGGAGAGAGGTCACTCTGGGGATTGTAGCACAAGTTTTAATGGTATTGGAGCTTCCATGGCTCAGACAACAATCACTTCAATAGATATTTATTAAGTACCTACTATTTTGTAAGGCAGCATAGCATAGGGATGAAAGAAAAGAATCAGAAAGACCTGGATTCAAGTCCTGCCCTTCACACATATTGGCTCTATGACCTTGGCTAAGCCACTCAAACTCTCAGTGCCCTAGATAGTTCTCTAAGACTAGAGGTGGCTAGAGGTTATAGTGGATAAAAAAGCTATATTTGGAGTTAGAAAGACCTGAATTTAAATTCTGCCTTAGTCATTTACTAGCTGTGTGATTCTGGGCAAATAATTTAACCTCTCTCATTCTCAGCTTCCTCATTTGTAAAATGGGGATAATAATAACACCCTATCTCCTAGGATTGCTGTGAAGATCAAATGAGGGAATTTTTTTTAATATAAAGTGGTTTGTGAACCTTAAAGTGCTGTGTCAATGCTGCTATTATTATTAAGTTGCTGAGCAATTGCCTATCTGCATTGGTAGAGGGAAATTCCTCACTGGGCAGTTCCTTACACAGATGAAATCACAATTCTTGATCCTTCCTTTCTCCTTACCCCCCCAAAAAAAGGAAAAGGAAAGAAACTTTGTTTCTGGGGTGTGGGGAGGCAGCTTTATGCTTTGTAGAGATGAGTATCTTTCACCAATTTTTTTTTTAAAGTATTAAGTTATAAGGATTTGACATGAGTGAGTGAATGAGCAGGCTAATTCCATATGGTACTATACCTTGCTTGGCAAGATTTTCAGATCCTTGAGGCTTGTTACTAGGTCAAGGACAGTGAGGTTCACAAATTCCTCTTCTTACTGAATACCATATAGCTGTCTTCTTAATTCAGGCCATAAATTCAGCAATAATCATGGTGCCTATGTATTAATCATTAAGCCACTATTCATAGCAAAATGTGAAGCTCTAAGCAAAGATAGTCACCATTTTCTTATCAACCTTCATATATTGTTTTTTTTCCCCTTTAACTGCTCTCTCTTTTCTCCTTTATATCAACTACAATACTTTCCATTGTGCAAGGACTATCCTGGACTGAAATTAGATGCCCAGATTAGTCCAATTTGTGATATAGATAGTTGTTTAAACTGTAGTTACCTTCCCATTTACTACCTCAAGTATGACATATAAAAGCAGGGGTAAATAATTTACTTCCTTCAGCCTTTAGAACTGGTATAATTCCTTGCTAGTCTTATGTTTAAGTAAATTTTTTTTTTTAAATGAGAAGGCAGTATAACATTGTAGATAGACATGAAGTCAAAAGACCTGGGCTCTTGTCCTAGCTCTAACATTTGTTTTGGGGACAATACTCAGGTTCACAAAACCTCAGTTTCCTGGTCTATAAAATGGTATACAAGTATCCCTCCCAGGGTTATTGGTTGTTTTTTCTTTTCCTCAAAGTTTTTATGGATGACTTTTGCTTTTTTTTTTTCCCTATCACAATTATTTTCAAATATAACTTCAATTCTAGTTACAGAAATCTAAGTTTGAGTAAAGGTAGTTATTATATAGCCTTACAAATTGCTTCAATGGGAAATAGATCCATTGTTAGAGTTTGCTATTTACTTAGTTGCCCACCTATTGTCTAAAACGCTCAAACTAATGCCTCTTGCCCAGAATTGCAGGAGCTTGGAGAGCTGGAGAGTTGTAGAATTTTCAATCAATAAAGGACCTCAGTTATCCATGTTCCATCTTCCTGTGTCTTATAAGGCTATGGAGCTGCAAAAACCAAGAGGTCACATTGGGACCAGATATAAAGTGGTCCTTTGAGACCCTCTGGGTACCTTCAGAGAATTCCACATTCCTATTAGGTGGCTTTTAGTTTTCCATTCCCCTGCCACTGCCCCGTACCCCAATTTATATCAAGGAAGTCACCTGAAGTATGGCAAATTTCAGATTTAAAATTTATAGCCTAACTGCGGTCCTCATCATTTGGTAACTAGCTGATGAGCTCAGAAAACATATTCCTTTGAGGAGTATTTAGTTTTTGAATGTAGCACCTTTTCTGGGATGACACAGTATATCTTAAGAATGATAAATGAGGTATTTACTCTGAGCTATGGGTTTTGCCCAGGCCTAATGCTTTCCGAGGTGGAAGCATAGACCAAATAGGGTATCAGCTTGGCCTCACTTGATAGGGTTTGTGTGCATAATGCTATACTAGTCACAAGGAGGATACTAAGTAAATTGACATTCAGTTGAGAAAAGAAATACATATATAAACACACACACACACAAACACAAACACACAGAGTCTATTCTCCCTTTACTCAGAGTAGTTAAGTGTGCTTCATCATCATTCATCTGGAACCAACAATGGTCAAGGCATTTAATCTGATTTCTACTGTCTCAATGTTTTTTCTTCATTTCCATTATGGTAGTCATTGCTTCTACAGCTCTCCTGGTTATACTTTCTTTGCTCTGTTTCAGTTCATCTAAATCTCCTGTATCTAAATTTCTCATCTTCATTTCTTAGAGTGAAATAATATTTCATTATATTCACGTACCACAGTTTGTTCAGGTATTATCTATTTAGTTCAATTTTTAAAAAATAATTTCTTTTAAGTTGAAGATATTGGCACAATCTTTTTTGTCCACTTTCTAACTGCATTCTGTCAACTCTCTCAACTATGTTCAGGCCAAACAGTTGTCTCACTTAACCCTATTCTGTCTTCCTCTGCTTTTTTAAACATCCTCTTGCAAGCTATCGTCCATATTAGGAGGAGGCAAGGAAATTTTCCTATATGAGGTATCAGAGATTGCAGATTTATATATATATATATATACATAAAATATAAATATATATGATATATACACACATGTAATATTAAACTTCTCTGGCAAAATCACAGAATCACAGATTTTGAATATTAGAAAGCACTTCAGGCGACCGTCCCGACTCATACATGAAAGGAATGCTCACTCTCACATACCCAGTAAATGGTTATCCATCCCCTGCTGAAATAACTTCAAGGAGGGATAACTCATCCTTTCCTTTTTGTTGTCTTAAGCGTTCTGAGCTATAGCACTTCTGACACTATTTTTATCTGACTTTCCATGCTTTTATATTCATCCTGTGTTACCTGGACTGGCTTCCATCTTTTGTACTTCTCTTTTTAAAAGCTAAATTGGTTGTTGACTCCTCTGTGAATCCACATCAGCCTTTTTAGAAAGATTCCATTTCTCCTCCTCCTTGGAATATTTTTCTCTTTATGTATTCAGGATTTCATACTTAAGCATTTCCAATGCCTCTCAGTCTGACTTCCCCCATGGGATTTTTGTCCATAGAATCCTACCTATTTTTCCTCTGAACCTTTTCATCACACTAAATTTAATTACTATATGCAGAATATAACAAATAATTTGGAGGGGGCAAAAACTAGGTTGATTTCTTTATGTTCATGATATTCCCTTCGTAGGGTAGCACAGTGAATAAAGTGCCAAACCTGGAGTCAGGGAGAATCATCTTCCTGATGAGTCAAATCTGGCTTCAGACACTAGCTGTGTGACCCTAGGCAAGTCACCCTGTTTGCCTCAGTTTCCTCATCTATAAAATGAGTTGGAGAAGGAAATAACAAACCACTCAGCATCTTTGCCAAGGAAACCCCAGATGGGGTCACGATGAGTCAGACGTGACTGAAAAAATGACTGAACAATAACAAAAATTTCCATATTGTATTCCTTCTATCCCCTCCCACCAAAAACATTCCTTTCCCAAAATGATTTGGTAAATCTATGGTGAAGAGAAAGTTTAGTAGTGGAGATTTTAAAACCTTGCCCGTGACAGGACCCAAATATGAAGAAGTTCTCTTAGGCTCCTTTATTTCCTCAAATAATCTCCAGTGATGATAGAGTTCATAGAGGCTTTAGATATAAAGACAGATGGACATATTCATGCTATATCTTTAATAGGTCCCCTGACTTCCAGATCATAGACTGAAAACTGGAACAGATTTTACAAGTTATCTAATGTAACCATCTCATTTTATAGAGGAGGAAAGTAAGGCTTATAGAGGTCAAATAACTTGCCTGAGCTCACACAGTTTGTATGTCTCAAGGCTGGGATTCAGGTCTCCTGACTCTAAAGCCAACGCTCTTTCCTGCTGCTGGCTTGTGACTTTCATGAATATTTTGTAGACTTCTCCTGTAGTTCTTTTCTATCATATTTCCTTTTCTGTCAAACAGTAGCTTCTGATAAATTGACAGGGGGATTCAGGATAAGTTCATGATGACTTGTTACAATTAGAGTATTTCTTTATATAATATTTATAAAATATTCTACCATAATTTTTTTTTAAAGCAATCGGGGTTAAGTAACTCAAGGTTACAGGGCCAGTTATTTCTGGGTGTGGTGCTGAGTATCTGAGCCCAGATTTGATCCAGGTCATCCCGACACTCGCTGAGCCACCTGGCTGCCCCTAAGCAATTGGGGTTAAGTAACTTGCTCAAGGTTACACGGCCAGGTGTTTCTGGGTGGGTGCTAAGTGTCTGAGCCCGGGATTCGATTCAACACTGGAGCCGGTACTCTTACTCGCTGTGCTACCTGGCCGCCCCCATTCTACCATAATTTTAATTTACATTCTCCCTCACCCTTAAATCAGTGAAACAAGAACTAGTTTTCCATCCCAGGTTTTGTTTGGGTTTTTGGATAGGACCTGTGATAGGAATGTTCTCTACCAATGTAGATTGGTACTTTCTTTACAACTTACTTAGTTTTGAGGGGACATTGAGAAGTTAAGTGACCAATCCTGAGTCATAAAGCCAGTATAAGTCAAAGGCTGAACTTGAATAAAAGTCTCCTAGACTGAGCACAGAAACGAAATTTTCTGTGCTTCAGATACTTTTCCCACTATTATGCAAATTAATTAGATCACTGGATATAGAGTTGGAAGGAACCTTAAAGATCTAAGACAACCCCCTGATTTTGCAGAGAGGGGAAGTCAATTCTTACAAGGAGGGGGTGACTTACCCAGAGAAACATAGAAGGTAATTGTCAGTCAGGATTTGAACCCAGGAGATTCTCTGACTCTAATACAGTTCTCAAACCATTAATGACAGCGGCTTAAACTGAGATAAGGAGAGCAGTTTTGAGAGAATAAACTGAAACAGATACATCCGAGCTTACACTATTTAAGTCAAATGCATTCTGTTTTTCAGGGCACACGAATATCTCGGGAATCTTACTTTTTTCTGTCATTCAAAATAGAGAAGGTAATAGTCATTGTACAATAGAAGGAAATTAAATCCTCAAAAGAGGAAATAATACCTGACACCAAAATTTTATTTTGTGGAAAGGAGCTTTACCCTTTCTGCTAGAGGTTGGTTAAAATTTTATTAAGCTCCTGATGGTAGCCTTGTGATAAATTTTAATAAAAGATAAATCATAGCAGTAAGGAAATTAAAGGGCTCTTGCAGAAATAATTACATTTTCCTTTTAAACACCGAAAGAAAATTTTGGATTAGAAAACTTTTTGTCCATCTCTCTCTGAAGTCTGCATCGTGATTGTGCTGATTAAAAAAGTAGATATCAATATCAGACATTTTAAAATTTAATTTAACTAAATTCTGTGAGGGATAATTTGCTGTGAAGTTTCCTCATTCTGAAAAATCAAATCCAGAGTGGCTTCAGCATCCACTAGGCCTAAGTTTAGAAGTCACCTGACTCTATAGGAATCTGGGACTTAGAAATGGAGACCCTCCCCAGTGTCCCCTCAGCACAAGATAGGCCAAATAAGTCTAAAACTGCCTTCCTGGCCTTGCATTGGACACCCACATGTTTCTGTGTCCTTTGTCTCTGAGACAGATTCCCGAGCTTAGGTTATGGGCCGACCTCCCTACCAAAGAGAGTGAAGGCCAGTTGGGGGGTTGCGTTTCTGCATTAGAAGGTTATATAACCATGGCCTTGCTTCTACTTGTTGCTGTCTCTCTGGCAGATGCCATTTGAGCCATTGGTGTCGTACCTGGTTTTCCCCATCCCCCTACCTCAGGGAAGTGAGCAGACTGCTGGGTCAGCTCCGCCCTCCCCCACTGGGTCTCCTCCCTTTTCCAGTCAGCTCACCTGCTTAAAGGTGGGTGGGCTTCTGGGTCAGGCACAGTCGGGAATTTCAAAGTGTGTACTGATCAATCATTGTTTTTGGCCTCTGCAAGTTTCTTCTTATGTAATACCAAACTGTTGGCCTCGTGGGCTCCCTTTATAAGCTGAGGTTTTACCCGAGATCGGGGCTGCTGCTGCTGTACCCAGGACAGAGGGGGGTACCTCATCAGCTTGCCATGTGGCCTGATCAGCCAACATGGCATTTAATAAAAGGTCCATTCTAAATTATTACTTGGGTCTTGCTCGAGTTATTCAGGGTACAGCACAGGAGCAGAGGGTCCTTTCTCATGAGAAAGAATAAAGACCTTTTCTGATCTCAGATTCAGACTCTGAACTCTTTTATCCCACACAATTCCATTCAACAAGTATTTTTACTAAGCACCTGCTATGTTCCAGACACTGGGCTAGGTACTAAGGGACACAAACACAAAAATGGAGCAGTAGTTTATATTCTACTACTGGGTGTGGAGGGAAAGCGGAAAGCAATCACACCCTTTGCAATTTGGAAGGGGCCTCAGTGACCAGAGTCCAAATAACAATACGAAAGAAATCTATGTTATTAAATACCCACTAAGTGGGAGCCTGGCCTCTGTTTCTAGACTCTCAGGGAGAAGGAGACCTACCATCTCCCAAGACAGGCCATTCTACTTTTGGGAATCTCTAATTGTTTTAAAAAAAAAAAAAAAGCTTATTTCTGGCAACAGGTTTTAAACTGACTTTTTAAAAAATAAAACTTTATTGGTAATAATTTTCAAATATGTTTAAACAAAGCACATGGATAAAGAGTGTCACTCCCCTAAAGTAATTTGAAGGATGTAGCCCACCTTGGGTGGGGAAAAGGGGGGGGACTGGGAGAAAGGAAACAGAAAGTGTCACAGCTTTAAGGTAGAGAGCTTCCTTTTGCCATGGAAATGCTGATTTTTATTCACCTGATAGCCTCATTACCATTCCCCATCCCTCCACCTGGCTACCCATCATTCCTCCCACAGACCCTTGTGGTGGTGACTAAGTTATCACAATTCACTATTCCCCTCTCCCCCCTCTAGGAAGTAACTCTGGTGGAGAATAGCCCACTTCTCTCCACCCCCTTTCTCTTTTTTGGTCCCTTTCTCAGTTTTCCCCCATCCCTGGGGGGTGGAGGATTTCTAGGAGTTTAAACCTGTATGATTCAAAGAAATTTGTTTCACAGAAATGACTTCCTCTTTAAACTGACCTTATTTCAATTTCCATGGTTTTGTTCTGTGGGATCAATTTCTTTGTCCATATAAATACTTCAAGATAGATTATCAGCTTGCCATCAAGTCTTTTCTTCTCTAGCATAAACATATCCACTTCCTTTCCAATGCTTAGCACAGTGCCTGGCTTAATAAATACTTATCGTATATGCTTAATAAAACCTCATCAACAAATCTTATATATCCCATATCATTCAAGGCCATTCACCACTCTGTTTTCCTTATTCAGGACGCTCTCCAGTTTATCAATGTCCTTCTCAAACCACGGTGCTAGGAATGCATACAATGCTGAAAAGGCTGATGAGGGCAGACTACAATTAATACTCTCACTTCCCTATCTATGCCTGGAAGCTATGCTACTCAAAACCGCCCAAGTGCAAATTTTTTAAAATTTGTTTTTTACATCATACTAGAAACTCTTATTGAGCTTGTAGTATACTACAGGCCCTATATCTTAGGTGGTTCAGTGGATAGCATGGCAGCCTGAAGTCAAAAAGACTCATAGTCCTGAGTTCAAATTGGACTTCAGATACTTAGTAGCTGTGTGACCCCAGGCAAGTCACTTAACCCTGTTTGCCTCAGTTTCCTCATATATAAAATGAACTGGAGAAGAAAATGACAAACCACTCTAGCAACTTTGCCAAGAAAACCCCAAATGGGGTCAAGAAGAGTCAGGCACAACTGAACAACTTTTTTTTTAGAATAGTTGCTATTTAGCCATGTTTCCCCCACTCTAGACTTGTGAAGTTGATGTTTTATACTAGGGTATAAAACTTTTTATTGATTTTCTTCTTATTAGATTCAACTAACAAACATGTGAGAAACATGTTTCTCACCTGTGGATCATAGGACTTCCTGGTAGGGTAAGGGATTTAGCCTGGGACAAGCATCTGCTGCCAACTGCTTCCCTTTGGGAGCCCTTGGGAAGATCCACATGATGTACCCCTTAAAACCACAAACCCGTTGTCAATGAAAGAACTCAGAGCGGTGTCTAGGAGGCTCAGTGAATAGAGCACTGGCCCTGGAGTCAGAAGAACCCCAGTTCAAAACCAGCCTCAGACACACTTACTAGCCTTGTGACCTTGGGCAAGTCACTCAACCCCTTCCCTGCCTCCCACCCTCCAAAAAAGAAAGAACTCAGAAACAGTGTGCAGAGGTAGGTGTTTATTATGCTTTCAGCAAGGAAGCAGGTGTGGTGCTCACTAGGGACACACCTACACTGATGCAGAAGTAGAAGTGAGGTTATACAGTTCTGTCATTGCTGGTAGACTTAGGGTTAGTCAAATTCCTCAAATTCCTCATTTTATTTCCCTACATTCCCTCCACACACACACACACACACACATATATGCAGATTATATACAGATTACATAGGCATGGTAGCAAGGATACTTGACACCTGACTGGGCCTGACATCTTCTAAGGTCAGAGCTGTGTGCCACACCCTCTTTCTAGTTCCCTATGGCCATTGTCCTAGTTCCAAGTAGGCCAGGGTTTTAGTAAAGACTTCCCCACAGCTATTGATTATCTTCCAATAACTTTTGTGGGAGCAAAACAAGTTATCATTATATCCCCTCTTACAAATATTAATTAAGCACTATGGGCTACGCATTTTGCTAAGTGTTGGGAGTTCAGTGTGTCTGACTCATTTTGACCCCATTTGTGATTTTCCTGGCAAAGATACTGGAGTGGTTTGCCATATCTTTCTTCAATTCATTTTACAGAAGAGGAAACTGAGGCAAGAATGGTTAAATGATTTGTCCAAGGTCACATAACTAAGTGTCTGAGGCTGGATTCAAACTCAGTTCTTCCTGATTTCAGACTTGGTACTCTATGCCATCTAGCTGCCCAAGTGCTTGGGGATACAAATTCAATTAGAAAGAAAGATAGTCTGTGACTGTGATGTAATACTACTGTGCTGTAAAAAATGATGAACCAGTTGATTTTAGAAAAACGTGGAAAGACTTGCATGAAATAAAGAAGAATGAAATGAGCAGGACCCAGAGAATGTTGTGTACAGTAACAGCAATATTGTTAAAGAATAACTGTGAGGGACTAAGCTATTCTGAGTATTATGAATATTTAAATTAGCCCCAAAGGACCTATGAAAGAAGATGCTATCCACCTCCAGGAAAAGAACTAATAAATAGAAGCATGTATAGTATGGATTTACACCACACACACACACACACACACACATATCTATAGCTGTACATTTCTAGCTCTGTCAAATAGTGGCCTTCTCTAGTACATGTTGGAAGGGAGGGCAGGAGACAGTTTGGAATTTTACATGTAGCAAATTAATTTAATTTTAAAAAGAAAGAAAATGGGTGGCTAGGTGGTGCAGTAAGTAGAGTGCTGGCCCTGGAGTCAGGAGGACCTGAGTTCAGATCCAGCCTCAGACACAACACACACAAACAAAAAAAAAACCTAGCTGTGTGACCTTGGGCAAGTTACTTAAACCCAATTGCCCTCCAAAAAGCAAAAAATAAATAAAAATTAAAAATTAAAAAAAAAAATAAAAAGAAAGAAAGGCAGTTCTTGACTCAAGGAATTTATATTCTAATGGGGGTAGAGACAACATGTTGGCTGGTTGTTGCCCTTCCTTCCTGAAGAGGGCCAAAATGACATCACTATGCTAGAGTCAAGTTTCAGTGTGTCTGACTGCAACTGGTCAGACCAGTACCAGCTCAGAATGCTCTACACACAGGTCAGGCACAAATAGTCTGTGTGAACATTTGGGGTGGCTGATCTAAATTTGTGCATCCTGTGTTTCCTTTGAGCTATCTCATTTCTACTTTGCTCACAGAGCATAGCACCTTCTCTGATATGGGCATGCTATGCTAAGTGGTCCTGTGCCAGTGTCTCCCATGTCACACACTCGATTTCAGAGTTCTTAAGAGAGACTTTGAGAGTATCCTTGTATCACTTCTTCTGATCATCATGTGGACCCTTTGCCCTTTGTGAGCTCTCTATATAATGGTCTTTTTGGCAAGCATATGTTTTTGCAGTTGAACAATGTGGCCAGTCCATCTGGCTTTGTGCTCTCTGAAGCAGAGTTTGAATGCTTGGCAGTTTAGTTCTAGTAAAGACCTCAGTGTCTGGTACCTTGTCCTGCTGGGTGATCTTCAGAATCTTCCCAAGATAATTCAAATGGAAGCAATTCAGTTTTCTGGCATGGCACTGGCAGACTGTCCAGGTTTCACAGGCATACAACAATGAGGTCAGCACCACGGCTCTGTAGATCTTCAGTTTGGTAGTCAGTCTAATACCTCCTCTCTCATTCTTTCCTTTGGAGCCTCCTAAACACTCAGTTAGCTCTAACAATACATCTGTCAACCTCATTATCAATGTGTCCATCCCTGGAAAGCACACTACCAAGTTAAGTGAACTTATCCACAGCATTCAGAACTTCTCCATTTGCTGTAACTGATGGTTCCATGTATGGATGGTGTGGTGGTTGCTGATGGAGCACCTGTGTTTTCTTGGTGCTAATTGTTAGGCCAAAATTAGCACAAGCAGCAGAGAATTGATCTGTACTTTGTTTCATCTCAGCTTCAGAGGTTGCATTGAGTGTACAATCATCTGCAAATAGAAAATCATACACCAACACTCCCTCCACTTTGGTCTTGGCTTGTAGCCTTTTCAAATTGAATCATTTGCCATCAGTGCAGTAGCTGAACTTGATGCTGTGTTCATGCTCTTTGAAAACATTTGACAGCATGGCTGAAAACATCCTGCTAAAAAGCATGGGAACAAGTACACAGTTTTGTTTCATTCCATTGATGACTGGGAAAACAAGAGAGCATTGCCCATTACTCAGAACCAGGGCAAGCATGCTGTCATGAAATTGACATACAAATGCTAATAAACTTCTCTGGGCAACCAAATTTTGGCATAATTTTCCATAAGGTCTCATGACTAACAGTATCAAAGGCCTTCATCAGATCGACAAACATGTACAGTCCTCTGTTCTGCTTCTGGAAATCTGCTAGAGTTGTCAGGCAGCAAACACCATATTGATTAAACACCAGAGATTTGGTGTATAGCACTGTATTTGCTCATCTGGGTTAGAACACTTGCAAATACCAAGTCTAGTTTGATAAAAATGATGTGCAAATTCATAAACTGCTAAATGAAAAACGAGAACTCCACAGGGTTTTTCAGCAGGATAGTTCATCTGTCTTTAAGAAGGCAGCATTTCATGCCATCAAAAGTAAAGTACAAGCAAAGCTTAGAGACATGCAGGATTCTTGGCTCAGCAAGAAGGCAGATGAAATTCTGTTTTATACTGATAGTAACAATCCAGAGAGTTTTTATGATGCCCTGAAGGCTATTTATGGGCCAAAGACTTATAGTGCATCTCATCTACTCAGTGCTAATGGAGCCACATTGATTAGTGATAAGGATATGATCCTAGAGATATGGACTGAATACTTCTATAGTGTTCTCAACAGACCATCTTCAATCAAAGCTAAGGCCATTGACCATTTACCTCAGGTTAAAGTCAGTCCCTCCCTAGCTGAAGTTCCAACTGAAGAAGAGGTTTTGAATGTGGCAAAGCACCTGGTGCTTATTCTATTCTAGCTGAGATTTATATGGTAGGGTATCCATTGCTCATACAGAAGCTGACTGAAATTTCCCAGGTCATAGAACAAGAGGAGGTTATGCCCCAGGAGTTCAAGGATACTTCCATTGTCCATCTATATAAAGGTAAAGGACATAGATTATCCTGTGACAGTCATGGGGGGGGGGGTCTCTTTCGTGGTCACTGCTGGCAAGATTCTTGCCAGAGTCCTCCTTAATAGGCTGATCCTTTACCTGGAAGCCAGTGTGGCTTCAGAAAGGGTTGAGGAACAGACACCTGTAACTGGAAACTAGAGATGGGGAGGTGTTCCTGAAAGCATTCTGCTTAGGGACAAGGTAGAAAGTCCGAATAAGATATGTCTGGCCTGAGCTCCCTCCTTAAAAAGAGATTCTGTGAGGAGTAGTTCAATAGTAGAAAGAGGCAGCTGGTATTGCAATGTGTGAATTCCAAGGCTAGAGTGAGCTCTAACCTGCCAGAACCTTTTTGGATCCCAAATCTGTTATCCACTGTTTTAACTACCCCTAACCCCCTACTCTCAGCTCTTTGTCACTGGAAATTTGATGACATGTACACAGGCGAGTAAATCCTAAATATACATTACTATAATGGAGGCGTATGTGAACCAGTCACTTGGTGGAGTCATAAATGGTAGGAAGTAGTACAGGAATGGAGTTAGGTTCTAAGAGACCAAGGTGAGTGTAATGGCAGCAAACAAATACTTAGCGCCTTGTTTCACTTGAACCTTGCCCTTGATTATATCAAGTTTTTGTTAAGAAATACAACTTGTGAAACCCAGAGTGGGATGGAACTTGCTGATATAACAGGAAGGAGTGGAACAGGGAGGAGCTAATGACCATATATAAGGAGAAGCCCAAGCTGGGAGAGAGCAGAACTGAGAAGGGGAATGGTTGTGGAGGCCAGCACTCTGTTTGTCTGTTCTGTCTGTGTTGATTTTTGTTTGTGATACTTTGTACAGAATTCCTGGGACCTTACTGGAAGCCCTAAAAGAGGATTTTCTTGTCTGTTTACAAAAGTCCTGGAGCAGGGTTTCAGAGATCCTGGGGCTGTGCTGATGTTATATGTTGAGTTCTCAGACCTTGCTGGTGGGTTTTTGTTGATTTCATAGGCAGATAGTGAATTGATAATGGTGTCAGCAATGTATATGAATGCTATTGTGGCTCTGTTAGACTTTGTCTTCCCAGAAACATAAACTGTGAAGGACTTGAGGTAGACTGGACACTATGAGCTTCAATATAGAACTGGACAAGGAACTGGATGAGGAGCTGGATGAGATGTTGAGAGCTGCCTACCTGTGAATCCAGGTGATGATTGGGTAGATTCAGGTAGGAGCTAGACCCATGGAAGAGGAACCATGGAATCTGGAAGCCAGCCTCAAGTCAAGATGAAAGACCTCTCCTTGGGTACTTAGTGCTGACTGAGATCATGATTTACTGTGGCTTAGGGATGGAAGAACTTTGTACTCTGTACCTCTTAAGGATAATTGAATTAAGGATGTTTGGAAACTAATCTCCAATCAAGAAGAAAGAAGACTTTTTGACTGAGAGATTAAGAAAATGTGACCTAGGGGTAGAAAACTTTGACCTTTGTACTTTATGGCCCTTAAGGAGGCTTGCTCCTTAAGGATGATTGTGTTAAGGACTTACTGAATGATATCTATTATTATGATAATCTATTTATTTTATTTATATGAGGCCACTTTGGTGAAAAGTATGTGGCCACTTTAGTGATAAGCTGTTATGTTATGACATTCTGAATGCTGTACTTTGGTTTCTGTGAATCTTTTGCTTTAGTTTACTGATGAATAAATTAGAGAGTTCACTATACTGTGTGATCAGAACCTTAAAGCTGTACACAGCAGCAGTCCTCTGGAAAGCTGCTCATGCTTGACATTACAGTGAGAAGGAAAAATTTTCTTTGAGTGGAAGACAACACAATTGAAGGTTATATTTTCGACTTAGTGGATACAGATTCAAGTACAGAAGGCCCTTTACATTTGGTGTTGTATTGGATCCTGAGAACCTATTGTTAAATTTCCAGAGCAATGATTTACACCTTGGAAATCCACAAACATCACAGAGCAGGGTTTGATTTATTGTTTTCTTGATGTTTAGACTTCAAAAAGTGTTGGAGAAAGTGTTAATGAAGATTAGATTTAAGTGTGTCATTTAAATTCTCCCCCTCCAGTCTAGTTGTTAGACATTTACCAGCACATTTCTGAATGTGTTCTATAGCTGAACCTTGAGACTAGGAAAATCTGGATCTTGTACTGTAATTAGGTGGTGCTAATGAGAGTCACACCTGTTCCTTTTGTGTCTGCCACTTGGTTGACTTGGTACATTTTGAATATTCAAAACTATGAATTATGATGAGAAATGGAGAGGGTTTCTCATATAGAATAATTATGGACACTAAAGCCTTCTAATTAAAAAAAAATTTTTTTCACCTGATATGAAGTTAGATATTTATAAATGCTATGTGCTACTAGTATGGAAAAAAGTAAAGACTTCAGAGAAACAGGAAAATATGTGTCTGAGGGAGTTCCTCAAGGTGTTTGTAGCATAGTGTGACTTAAACAGTATATACAGTGGTCTCCTGTCTCTATTAGCTTTATTTTGCATTGTTCCTGAGAAGCAGAAATATCTTTTAACTTTGGGAGAGTGTATTGCATAAAGATCTATATGTGCATAAATAGCTACAACAGATCTTTTCAAAATAGCAAAGAACAACCAACCAAAAAACTGGAAACTAAGGAGGTGCTTATCTATCTAAACATATTATGGTGTATGAATGTTATGAAACTGACAAAATGCATAGTTTCAGAGTAAATGGAAAGATCCTTATGGACCAATGCAATGACATGAGCAGAACCAAAAGAACAATTTATCTGACAACATTAAAGAGAAAAAAAGCTTTAGAACTCTGATCAATGCAATGTCATAGCATAACTCCAGAGGAGTAAAGATGAAGCAAAATGTCCATTCATTTCCTGGCAGATAACTCAAGGACTCATATTGCAGAGGGAGACATGTTTTTCAGACACGACCAAAGAAGGAATTTGCTTTGCTAAGACTGTGTGTATTTGTTATGAAGGTTTTCTTTTTGTTGTCGTTGTTGCTCAGGAAAGTATGAGTGGAAATGAGAGGAAAATTAAAATTACTTTAAAAACATTTAATTTGATCTTAAAAAAAAAAGATTCCCAGGTTTTCTTCTGGCCATAATTGTTTAGTTACTCTTGGCCATGAAAAGAGTTGTTGTTTTTTTTGTTCAAGTTCAGTTGTGAGGCAGCATGTGTGGTATAGTGGTACTAAAACTTTTTGGTTTCAAGACCTCTTTACACATTTAAAAATTATTGAATACCTCAAAGAGCTTTTGTTTATGTGGGTTATATCTGTCGATATTTACCATATTAGAAATTAATACTGATAATTTAAAAATATTTATCCATTAATAACCAACTGATTGTGTTAATTTTTATTTTCATTTTTAATGAAAAAGAATTATATCCTTCAAAACAAAAAAAAAGAGAAGAGTGGCATTGTTTTACTTTTTTGCAAGTATCTTTAATGTCTAGTTTAATAGAGAACAGCTATACTTTATATCTGCTTCTGCATTCAATCTATTGAGATGTATTGTTTTGGTTGAAGTCTACGAAGAAAATCTGGTCTCACATAGCTATATAGTTGGAAAAGGGAAGAGTATTTTAATGGGCAAATAATGCCTTAATATTATTATGAAAACATTTTTGACCTTGGGTATCACCCTAAGAGGCCCCACTTTGAGAACTACTGTTATAGAGAATAGAAAAATTGCTTCGGGTCCAGGGACTCCTGAGGTTAAGGCCTATATCTGATGAATATTGACTATGTGACCCTGGGCAAGTCATTTAATGTCTTCATTCTCTAGACCAATGATGTCAAATTAAAATAGAAATGAGGGTCACTAAACTGTACATAAGGATCTCTGTGGGCTGCATATAGACTCAGAAAGCCATACATATTTATATATTTCTTTTTTTTTCTTTGCTTTTTGGTGGGGAGAAGGCAGGACAATCAGGGTTAAGTGACTTGCCTAAGGTCACACGGCTAGTAAATGTTTAGTGTCTGAGGCTGGATCTGAACTCAGGTCCTCCTGACTCTAGGGCCAGTGCTCTATTCACTGCACCACATAGCCACCCCTATTAATATATTTCTTTTAAAAAATTAATATATTAACCCATTAAAATCAGCTAGGAACAACATTTTAATCTTGTTTAGGCAACATTTGGGAGTGTTAAGTGCTGCAGATGCAATCCATAGACTGCATATAGGCACATCTGCTTTAAAATAATACTCAGACTATAAATTTGCAAAGAAAGTTGCCAAAATGCATCATTTGAGGGAGTTTTTAAAAATATAGACGTTACAATATAAATGAAATCATAGGTCTCGGCCCTTATAAAATCTTGTGTTCTTAATTTCATTTTTTTCTCTTGTAATGGGCTACATAAACACATACCTGACTCTGAACAGATACCTATTGTTATATGGGTCCGTATTCATTCATACTTGTGTGGAGACAAGTATGCTATAAATGCTGGGGTTATAAATGAAGTTCAATGGGAAGGCTGATGCTGACCTGCTAAATCAGGACATGGCTTGGTCTCATTCTCCTGGTGATGGTCATCTCCTTTGAGATGTGCTTTTACCAGCTATAAGAAACACACTTCGGATAAGAACTCACTATTTGACAAAAACTGCTGGGAAAACTGGAATATAGTATGGCAGAAACTGGGCATAGACCACTATCTAACACCACATACCAAAATTGAGTCTAAATGAGTACATGATCTAGGTATAAAGGCTGATACTGTAAGCAATCTGGGAAAGCAAGGAATAGTTTACCTGTCAGATTTGGGGAGGGGGAAGACTTTATGACCAAACAAGAATTAGAGAGCATTATAAAATGTAAAATGGATAATTTTGATTACATTAAATTGAAAAGCTTCTATACAAACAAACCCAGTGTAACCAAGATTAGGAGGAAAGTGGAAAATTGGGGAAAAAATTATACAACCAGTGTCTCTAATAATGGCTTCATTTCTAAAATATACAGAGAATTGAGTAAAATCTATAGTAATATAAATCATTCCCCAATTGATAAATGGTCAAAGGATATGAACAGGCAGTTTTCAAAGGATGAAATTAAAAATACCTATAAGCATATGAAAAAATACTCTAAATCACTATTGATTAGAGAAATGCAAATCAAAACAACTCTGAGGTACCACATCTCACCAATCAGATTGGCTAAGATGACAAAACAGGAAAATGACAAATCCTGGAGAGGATGTGGACAAATTGGAACACTAATGCATTGCTGGTGGAGTTGTGAACTGATCCAACCATTCTGGAGAGCAATCAGGAATTATTCCCAAAGGGCTATAAATAATTTCATACCCTTTGACCCAGCAATACCATTTCTAGGGTTGTATCCCAAAGAGATCATAGAAGTGGGAGGAAGACCTATATGTACAAAAATATATATATTTTAAAGCAATTGGGGTTAAGTAACTTGGTCAAGGTTACACAGCCAGTTATTTTGTGTGGGTGCTAAGTATCTGAGGCCGGAACCAATCCCAGGTCTCCCGACTCCAGGGCCGGTGCTCTTACTTGTACAAAAATATTTATAGCAGCTCCTTTTGTAGTGGCAAAGAATTGGAAATTAAGGGGGTGCCCATCAATTGGTGAATGGCTGAACAAGTTGTGGTATATGCATGTAATGGAATACTATTGTGCTATAAGAAAAAGGAGCAGATGAATTTCATATTTACCTGGAGAGGCTTATACAAACTGATGCTGAGTTAGAAGAGTAGAACCAGGAGAAATTTGTACACAATTACAGACATAATGTATGTGTGATGACCAACTTTGATAGACTGGACTCTTCTCAGCAATGTAGTGTTATAAGTCAATCCCAAAAGACTCATGATGGAGAGACATGTCTATATTCAGAGAAAGAACTGAGTTTGAATTCAGATTGAAGCAAACTACCTGCTCTTTTTCTTTTTCTTACTTGGTTTTGTTTCCTCTTTCCCATTATTCATTCCATCAGTTATAATCCTTCTTTATAACCTGACTAATGTCTAATGTGAAAGTATTTGCAGATCCTATACTTGATTGTATGCTGCCATGGAGGGGGGAGAGGAGGGAGGGAGAGAAAATTTGAAGCTCAAGGAATTGTGGAACTGAGTCTTGTAAACTAAAAATAAACAAACAAATTAATAAAAACCAAAAAATTTTAAAAAAAAGAAACATACTTCACTGTGCAATCAGCTCTAACTGAGGAATCTAAGAATTCCCAAACTTTTGAGGTAGCCCCTCCCCAAAAGTCTATTTTTCATAACTGTTGTTCTGTCACCTGTGCCCAGAAAAAGAAAGACAATGCAGAAGAAGCAGTTGGGGACCTGAGGCTCATGGTCAGGCTTACCACAGAGGATATGTTCACTGATTTGTCTAAGCAGTTGCCAAAGCTGCTGGGAGTCGGAAGGGTTGAGGAAGAGGAGCCCTTTTCCCAATGGGAAGTCCAAGGGAAAGCCATACATGTATAAGGGAGAGAAAACAGAATTTTCCTCTTACTTTAAAGACTGAATGGTGGGGAAGCTAGGTGGTGCAGTGAATAGAGCACCAGCCCTAAGAGTCAGGAGGACCTGAGTTTAAATCTGACCTCAGACACTTAACACTTACTAGCCATGTGACCTAGGGCAAATCACTTAACCCCAATTGCCCTGTGTTCCTCCCTCCAAAAAACAGCCCCCCCCCAAAAAAAAACCTGAATGGGTAGTAATAAGTGTTAATTGGCCAGTGCTGTTTGATATGACTATCCTGTCAATTTTACCTTCCTAGTATTTTTCTATACAGCCCCTTCTTCCTTTAGCACTGCCCCTGTGCAGACCTTCCTCACTTCACACCTCTGGTTTTCAAATCCCTTCATGCCCTGACTCCTTCCTACCTTCCCAGTCCTATACTTTCTTGCCCTCTGTGCATCTGCTACCTAGTGACACTGGCCTCCTTGCTATGTCTTTGCACAGGACGTTCCATGCATTTTCACTGGCTGTCCCTCGTGCCTGGAATGCTCTCTCTCCTTATCTCCATCTCCTGACTGCCCTGGATTCCTTCAAGTATCAGTTTGCATCTCACCTTCTGCGACAGACCTTTCTCGCTCTGCCTTAGTGCTAGTGCCTTCCCTCTCTGGATATTTTCTTTGTATACAGCTCAGTTTACACCTTGTCTCTGTCTTAGGCAGTAAACTCCTTGAAAGCAAGGATGGTTTTTGCCTTTCTTTGTACCTCCAGCACTTAGCACAGTGCCTGGCACATGGTAAACATTTGATAAATCTTTATTAATTTATTTCTGGAAGAAGATGAGTCAGTTTAAAAACAAATTTTGGCTCTTTTGAACCTTTATAAAATAAGGGGCTTGGATTGGGTGATCTAGATTAGGTTCCTTCAAAATCTAAATCTTCACTCTTCTCCTTCTCTCTCCTTTCCCCCTTCCTTCCTCTCTCCCTCTCTTCCATCCCCCTTTCCCTGTCTCTCCATCCCCCATCCTCTCCTTTCCATGTCTCTCCTTCCCATACTCCCTCTCTTCTGACTCTGACTGTCTCTCTCTCTTGCTCCATGTCATTCTATGCTCCATCCAAAGGCAGTGTGCAGTGATTTTTTTACAAGCCACTTAGAGGAGATCTAGTCATTTCATTAATCTGAACAAGCCTCACATTAAAAATCCTTTTTGTGAATGTTGCAAAATAAACTGATATGGCACTCTTTATTTTCACCCTATTAACAGAAGGCTTGAAACATCCACTTCAAACCTAATGATGTCAAACCAAAGCACCTCATTGAATACATACAGAACAGTAATTAAAAACTTCATTGTATTTTTTCTAAAGTAATTTTCTTAAATGGAAATTTTAAGAGGATTAATAACATATAGCAATTTTGTGCTATTCTAAGGCACAATTCATTTTCCTGGACCAGTTAAAGCAATTAAAACGAAGTCTTCGGAGTAATAGCTGTTTGTCCTAATGAGGTGCATATTGATTTATAATGAAGGATTCTGAAGGCTAAATGTATCTCAAAAATGTAATTTATAAACTCTTATGACCAGTGTGTGAGCTATCTGAAAACCAGAAATAGACCATGTCCTCATTGTGTGGAACATTCTGGACATCTTGCTCACTAAAATATGTTTCTTCCATTGTCATTTTTTAAAAACTGTGTACATTGTTATCTGAGGGCAAATGGCCCTTTGCCCAAGGCCCTTCTGGAGCAACTTAAACCATCAATAAGCATTCATTAAATACCGTGGACCACTGCTGTATTAGGCTCTGGGAATACAAAGACAGGACAGAAATAGTCCCAGGCCTCTAGGAGTTTACATACTATATGGCAGGAGTTCTTAACATTTTTTTAATGTCATGGGCCCCTTTGACAATCTGTTGAAGCCAATCAGTCTCTTCTCAGAATATGTTTAAACATATAAAACAAAACACGTGATTGCAGAGGAAGCCAATTGTATTGAAACACAGTTATCAAAATATTTGAATAACAAATTCATAGCCTCCAGATTAAAAATCCCTGCTACAGGAAAAGAAAACATGTATATACATAAGTATATTAAAAACATGTGAAAATAAATACAGAAGTATGAAGCAGTTTCTAAGGGGGAAGACACTAGAATCTTGGGGCATCTGGAGATGCCTCATATAGAAAGTGTTGCTTGAGATTTGAAGGACATTAGAGATTATAAATGGTAGAGATGAAGAGGATGAGGAGACAGTGTATTATAGGCATGGGGTACAGCCCATCTGATTCTCTCAACAATTCTGAGGCAGATACTATCTTCCCTCTGTCCTCTACCTTCTTGGGGGCGGGGAGGGGTGTCATAGTATCTCCTAAGAGTGGTAATGCTGGGCAAAGGGCATGTACAATTTAGTGAATTTTTGGCTATAGTTATCAATTATTTTCCAAAATGATTGAAGTAATTCATAAGGTCCACTAAAGGTATATTAGTGTGTCTGTACTCCCACAATCCCTTGAACAATTGCTATTTTCTTCTTTTGTAATTTTTGCCAATCTGATGGATTGTGTACAGTTTTGATTGTGCTTCTTCTCTTACTAGTGATTTGGACCATTTTTATATGGTTGTTGATAGCTTGCATTTCATCGTTTGAGAACTGTCTGTTGTTATCCTTTGATCTGTTGGGAATTGGCCCATGTTCCTATAGATGTATACATTCTTTAAATATCTTGGATATTTGCTTTATCAGAGAAATGTTTAATAAAGATTTTTCTCAGCTAATTAGTTCCCTTCTGATTCTAATTGCATTCACATTGCTTATGCAGAAGCTTTTAAATTTCATGTAGTTACAATTTTCTTTTATAATTACCCATGGTTTAGGTAAGAATTCTTCCTTTAACCAGAGTGCGAAAAATATCCTTTAAAAAAACTATTATATGAACTTATTTCAGTTGTTAGTATCCTTTGTGTTATCAAATACTATCAAACAACACATAGTTCCACAGCACTATATTCTATCAATTCAGGGTCAGATTAGGTAAATTAATCGGTTCTATTGATTAACTATCTTTACATATATAAATATAGATAGATATACTATATTTATAGATAACATACATCTATATATATTATATATAATATACAAATAACTATTTCAGTACATAGATAATTATATTTAGATAGATATACTATATTTTTAGATAATATGCATCTGTATCTCTATATTACATATAATATCTAATTAACTATTTCAATACATAGATAACTATATTTAGATATATAGATATACTGTATAGATAATTTTGTGGGAAATGATTATTAATAACCAATAATTTTGGGGGATAGATTCAGAGCTCTCCTGTTATTCTAAAATCCTTTAAAAATTCAGTCTTTTTTCTTACTGATAATGAGATTGCATTGACGTTCCTCTTGGTCAGACCCCACCCAACCTTGCAAGGAATTTCATCTGGGGTGGGGAAGCCCATTGGGTTCTACTGAAGCTCGAGTGGAGACAGATTCTTTTCTTTAGATTTCTGAAGGTTGGGGGGCGGTCTGAGTATAGAGAATTTCTCTGTTGAGGGGTTTCTTTCAGCCTCCCATTGAAAAGGGTATATAAACTGTGAGCCCTGTTGCCATGGTTGTCTTTGGTCTGGGAGATGGCCAAATGACCATCCTTTTATTAATAACCTGCTGGCCTTACTAATAAAATGATTAAATTACCCAGAAACTGACAGGCTATAGGATCTGGAAACACCTTGCCCCACTCTCCTCTGACTTTGCTATGTGGTCAAGTCTCTGGCATTTACCTGGGGCATCCCAGTAATCCTCTCAACTGGCCTTTCATTGTGGCCTAAACCCAACCTCCCAATTCTCTCTTCTCCCAGTCACCTCAGACTTCTTGGCCATTCCTAGATCCCTCCCATGGTTTTTCGGTATATATGACCCATCTTGGCCTCCATTGAGGTGCTCAGATTCAATCTGACCTGTTTGCCAGTACTGGCATCACCAATGCCCAGATTCCTTAAGAGTCTGGCCAATATGACAGATTCTTAGAATTATGCCCACCTTTTTTTTTAAATGCTTTATTAGCTTCTGATTTACATCATTTGTTTCTGCCAGATTTTGAGTTACAAAATTTCTCCCCGTTTTTCCCCTACCCACCTCCCCAAAACATCAGTCCCACAGGATATCCCCTCCTCCAATCTGCTTTCTCCCATACCCCTTTTGACTTTTCCAGTTGATCTCTATGCCTCAGTGCCTGTATATCTTATTTCCCAATTACATGTAAGATGGTATTAATAATAGTATATATATATATATATATATATATATATATATATGTACACACACATACATATATATTTGAATATTTGATTTAAAAATTTTCAATTCCAGATTCATTCCCTTCCTTCCTTGTCACCCACCCTTACTGGGAAGATAAGCAGTTCAGTATAGGTTGTACATGTGTGGCTAATGCAAAACAATAACATAGTAGATATATTGTAAAAGACTGACTATATTTCCCTCCATCCTATCCCACCTCCCACTTGTTCTATTCTATACTTTGATCCCGTCCCTTTTCAAAAATGGATGCTTCCAACTTCCCTCCCCCCCAGCCTTCCATCCCTTCCATCATCCCCCCTCTCATCTCCTTCCCCTCTACTCTCCTGCAGGGTAAGCTACCTATTTAGTGTGTATTTCATTCCCTCCCCAAGCCAAATTCAGTGGGAATAAGGTTGACACATTCCCTTTTGCCTTCTTATTCTTCCCCTCCATTGTAACCATTTTCCCTTGCCTCTTCTGTATGAGATACTTTACCCCCATCTGTCTTTCCCCATCTCCTCTCATTTGATTCCTCTCTCACCTCTTAATTTCACCTTTTAAGTATCATCCCTTCCTGTTAAATTGGTCCTGTGCCCTCTATCTATGTATACCTGTAAACATATATACACACATTCACATATGTATTCATATGCCCATATACCCTCATACATAGACACACGCATTATATATATATATATATGTATTTTTTTTCCATGTAGGAATGTTAATAATTCAACTTTGATAAGTTCCTTATGATTTCTTTTCCCTGTTTACCTTCTCATGCTTCTCTTGCTTCTTGTATCTGAATGTCAAATTTTCTATTCAACTCTGGTTTTTTCATCAAGAATGCTTGAAAGTCCTCTATTCCACTCAATGACCATATTTTCCCCTGAAACATGATACTCAGTTTTGCTGGGTAGGTGACTCTTGGTTTTAATCCCAGCTCCTTTGACCTCCGGAATATCATATTCCAAGCCCTTTGATCCCTCAGTGTAGAAGCTGCCAGATCCTGGGTTATCCTGATTGTGTTTCCACAATATTCAAATTGTTTCTTCCTGGCTGCTTGTAACATTCTCTCCTTAATCTGGGAATTCTGGAACCTGGCTATAATATTCCTAGGAGTTTTCTTTTTGGGATCTTCTTCAGGAGGTGATCGGTGGATTCTTTCAACCTCTATTTTGCCCTCTGGTACTAAAACATCAGGGCAGTTTTCTTTGAGAACTTCCTGGAGGATGATTTCTAGATTCTTACTTTGGTCATGGCTTTCAGGTAGTCCAATAATTTTTAAATTATCTCTCCTAGATCTATTTTCCAGGTCAGTGGTTTTTCCTATGGGATATTTCACATTGTCTTCTATTCTTTCATTTATTTGGATCTGTTTAACAGCATCTTGATTTCTCATAAAGTTATTAGCTTCCATTTGCTCCAATCTAATTCTGAAGCAATGATTCTCCTCAGTGAGCTTTTGGATTCTTTTTCCATCTGGCAAATTCGGCCTTTTAAGACATTCTTCTCCTCATTGCCTTTTTGAGCCTCTTTTGCCATTTGAGTCAGTCTGTTTTTTAAGGTATTATTTTCCTCAGTCAGACTGTGGACTCTCATTTCATAATTTTCTTGCAGCATTCTCATTTCTCTTCCCAATTTTTCCTCTACTTCTCTTATCTGCTTCTTAAGGTCCTCTATGGCCTGTAACCAGCTTGTATTTTCTTTTGAAGCTTTTGGTGCAGGAGTTCTGACTTCACTGTCTTCCTCTTGTTCCATGCTTTACTCCTTTTTGTCCCAAAAATAGGAGTGTAATGTTGGAATCTTCTGTCTGCTTTGTTTCCTTTGCCTGGTCATGTCGCCCCTCAGTCACTTGACCCCTGGGCTTTTTGCCACAGTAGGACTCTGCCACCAGACAGGGGAGTTTTTGTCCCAAATGCTGGGGTTTTCTCAGCTGCCGGAGGTATTAGATGGGTGCCCTCTCTGAGGTCTCCACACGCTCTGGCAGGCTGGACACACACCCCAGGACCTTCACCCTAGACTGCAATCCAGATTCAAGAAGGTTAAAGCAAGAGCGATTATCCCTCAGACTGGTGCTTGGTTCCCCTACACTCTGCAGGCCAGGAGCTGAAGCTGTCCTATGGCGCTGGCTGGCTGTGCAGGTGTCTCGGCAGCTTCTCACTGCAGGGGGCAAAAGCCACGCACTCCCACTTACTGGGTCCCAAAGTTCAGACTGCACTGACTTCTCACTTTGTCCTTCGAATCTATGTGTTGATAAATGTGGAAATGGCCACAGCTACTGCTGATCTGGAGTCCCTCCTGCAGGCAGGTGGTCAGGCTCTCCCTGGGGCTAAAGCCTCTGTGTGGGGCTGGGCTCAGCTCCCAGAGCTCTTCACTTGATTCCTGCTGGCCTGCCGGGCTGTCCTCAGCAGGAGGTTAGCTTCTCTGTGTAATTTTGTGGGTTCTGTAGCTCCAAAGTTTGTTTAGAGTCCCCTTTTTACATGGATTGGGGAAGGTGGAAGCTGTGGGATGGTTGTGCTTCTACTCCACCATCTTGGCTCCGCTCCCCTCATGCCCACCTTCTATTGGTATTCAGATAAATCTTATCTGTGGCTGATAAAAGGCTTGGGTTGAATTCATTCAGGCAAGACTTGGCTATTGCTATTTCAGGGCCCTAGCACCCTTAAACCTCAATAAAACCATGTCTCTCAAACCTTTTTAAACATCACAATATAGATTTTTAATATAATAATGTATATACATTATAGATAATTATTTCAATATAATTGACTTTTTTATAGTCCCATCTAACTTAATCAGTCAATAAACATTTATTAAATATTTGCTGTGTGCCAGTCACTGTGCTAAGTGTTAGGGATCCAAAGAAAGATAAAAGATGATTCCCGCTATCAAGAAACTGTCTAATGGGAGAGAAAATGTGAAAATAATTTTGTACAAACAAGGTATAGAACAGATAAATTGGAGATAATCAACAGAAAGAGGTCACTTGAATTAAGGGAGATTAGGAAAGGCTTCCTAAAGGGATTATAGCTACAACCTGAAGGAAGACAGGAGGCAGATAAGAGAAGAGAGAATTTCTGGCATGGGGGCAAACAATGAAAAAGCCTGGAGTAGAAGATGTATCTTATTGTCCATGAGGAACAGCAAAGAGACCAGTGTTGCTGGATCACAGAGAACATGGGAGACACATGTGACAGGGAATGTTATAAAGAACTTTGGACATAAAAAAAAGGATTTTATATTTGATCCTAGGGATGAAAGGAGCCACTGGAGTTTATTGAGAGAGAGGGCGAGAGAGAGACAGAGAGACAGAGGGAGAGAGACAGAGACAAAAAGAGAGAGAGTTTATTAAGTCTGAGTGTGTGTGTGCTCATGTATCATGCAGACAGACAGATATGATCAGATCTTCACTTTAAAAAGATCACTTTGATCACTGAATGGAAGGTGGATTAGTGTAGGGGTAGACTTGAATTAAGGATTGGTCAGGCAGACCAATCGAAACTGATGGTGATTCAGTGCCTGACCTAAATTTCTTCTGAGAAAGAGTCCATAGGTTTTGACAAAATGCTAAAGGAGTCTATGACACATGAAAGAATTATGAAGTCCTGTTCTAAAGTAGAGAGTTCTTGGAAGTAATTTGTCTTCAAGTTTCTTCAGCATCATGCCTGATTTCCTGTTTATATTATTGATTTTCTTCACAATTCTTTCTTTATGGAGCAATATTTGTCGCTACATTATCCACATGGTCTTTCATACTTCAGCATGTCATGGTTTCAGCAGTATGAGTACTCATTCAACCAAAGCAGATCACAACTCCTTTTATGCCTTAATGACAGGGATGGGATCTGAACCTCAAAAGGAAAAGACCATGTCTTTGGGATCTGTACCCCAAAAAGGAAAAACCCCTGGACTTTGCCAATGACTCAGGTCTCTGTCATTGACCTCAGACAATCAGTCTTCCCAGTTAGTCCTTTCATTGTCTACACCTGGCCCCATCCTTAGATGGCCAGGCCCTTGATTCCTTCTAGATCCCTTCTCTGTTCTCACAGTCTTCTGTACAAAAGATTCAGCTTGCCTCCATGAAGATGCTTGGATTCAATCAGGCACATTTGTCAACATAGATGCCACAAATGCTCAGATTTCTTAAGAGTCTGGCCAATATAGCAGATTCTTAAAATCACACCCATGCTGATTGGTGTTCTAATAAATCTTATTTTTGACTGAAAGAAGATTTGGGTCAAACCTTGGGTCAGTCAGAAGGGGGTTTACCTTGTTAAGGGACATATCTCATGGATTTTCCCAAGAGCCCCCAGGGAAGCAGTGAACAGTGGAAGGTCGTCAGGGCTAACTCCCTGACCCTCCCTGGGAAGTCCTGTGATCCCCACAGCTGGGTTTCTCACAGTGACTAAGTTAATTCTATGGAGTTTCTCCTTTTTAAAATTGGCTAGGTGTAATGCAAATGTAAATTTTAAAGATCTTCCCTGCCCCTAGGCTAAAGTGCACCTGAAGCCTGGGGTGGGAGGCTTGTTTTTCAGTAGATACTTCTTGATTGGCCAGTGAGTCATTAAGGTTGTTACATTCTCTGAGCCAGGAGAAGGCTATATAAACCCTGATGTGTAGCTTTGTTTTGGGACTCACTTTGAGAAGTGTTCTGTGATTTGATCTGAATTCTGGGAAGCCGTTGTTGAGAGTCCCCCGGCTTTGAAAAACCCAGATGTGGAAACCCAGATGTTGACTGGGTATGGATGTAATGGTTGGACAGTTTGGAAAGCTGTCTACTTGACCTGTTAATGTCTTGATAATTCTGTCTGTATATTTTGAAGTTTGGGGTGCTGACCTTTTTCCCCTGAACAAGGTAAACGATATATGTCTGACTGATTAAAGTAAGCTTGTTAACCCATTTTGAGTTGCTTTCCTTTAACAAAGCAGATCCAAGAACCTGTGTGAGCAGCCACCCTGAGGACGCTTGGGGTGCTTGCTGCTACACTAGGTGGGCCCTGGGGCAAAGGACATTCTGTCTCTTCTCTTTTCAGCTTTTTAGACTTGTATTTGAAGCTTTTCCAGCTAGCCCATGGAGTAACTAGGTGGCATGGTGGACAGAGTGCTGGGCCTGACATAAGGAAGACTCATCTTCCTGAGTTCAAATCTGACCTCAGACACTTACTAGCTGTGTGACACTGGACAAGTCTCTCAACCCTATTTGCCTTAGTTTCCTCATCTCTAAAATGATCTGGAGAAGAAAATGGTAAATCACTCCAGTATCTTTGCCAAGAAAACCCCAAATGGGATCAGAAAGAGTTGGACACAATTGAAAAATGTTTTAACAACAGCTTGGGGCGGCCAGGTGGCTCAACGAGTAAGAGCACTGGCTCCAGTGTTGGAATGACCTGGAGATCGAATCCCGGGCTCAGACCTTAGCACCCACCCAGAAACACCTGGCCGTATAACCTTGAGCAAGTTACTTAACCCCAATTGCTTAAAAAAAAAAAACAAACACCTTGGCAGAACCTGTCAGAGCATATATACCACTGGTACAGCCTTCCAGACCATGCTGTTATCACCATGCTATAATGATCACTGGAACAAGCCTTTTATGGATTAACTAAATAAAGACAAATTCCAAATCAATGGAGTCCAAATTAATTCTGTTATATTCTAATTTTTTTTATTTCCTTCATTTTCTTCATTACTAATTTTCTGGCTTATTGATTCCTTCTGTTCTCACTGACATTGCTAGCTTCATGGTATATAGACTTGTTCCTTGTCTTCTTGAAAGATAACTTCTCTTCCCTTACCAATACTAGTACAGGAAACTGAGACTTCAGTTATAAATTATACAGTTAGTCTAGTGAATTGGTATCTATTAAGAAAAATCTCTTGATCAACAAATATGTGTTAATTACTTATTATATGGAAGGTACTTTGTAGAGAGAAAAAAAAAACACCATGTGATATAAAGACTGATAGGAAACAACAGTTCTTGCCTTCAAGGAATTTACATTCTAAAAGAAAAACAACTTATACACAAATAAGTAGCTATACTTGGTATCTTCAGGGCAAGGGAGTCAGGAAAGACCTCATTTAGGAAGTGACTCGAGTTGAGCTTTGCAGGAGGTGATGAAATCTAAGAGGAAGAAATTAGGAAAGAATGCATTTTAGGCAGGGGAACAAAGGTACAGAGATGGAAAATGGATTATACAGAAGGGAGAGTATGAAATTTCATTGTCAGCAGAGTTCATCCTTTGCCATATTCAAGTAATCTCAAAGTACAGTATTTTATGGATATTTTAAAATCTTATATCCTTTTTTCAGAATTCTTTTGTCTTTGTTTTTTTTTTTTTAAAACTATCAGGTTGTATAAATTATCTCAATTTTTTTTAGCTATAATTTCCCACATTGCATACTATAATGACTATAGTTGTCATTACACATTCTGTCACTGATGGACGGTACCAGAACTAAAATGTTCCCTTTCACCTGAATATAAAAAGTTTGAGAACCTCTTATAGAAATATACTTTTAAATTCCTCCTGATTATCTTTGTTATGGTGAGAAAATTGAAAGTATTTAGGGTTCTTGGGGGATTTAGGTTTTTTTAAACAGTGAAATCAAATCAATTCTGTCTCCAAGTATTCACCCTACCCCCATTCTATGACTCCAGTCTGTGTTCTTTATCACCTGATAAAGTTGTCCTCCAGTTGACAATCAAAACATGAGTAGATCTGAAGAAAATGGTGGTAAGTAAATTATGTGGCCAGAAATTGAATGAGGGTAAAGAATTGGATATTATGTGGTAGTCATAGAAACACGATAAAATGTGATAATTTACAATAGAGGATAAAAAGAAGGAATGATTTTTAAAATGTTCTATCTTGGGCATTGTTCTACCTAATGGCCAAACAGGTAATGAATAGTTGTGCGTTCCTATTTGATAAAGCCTGATCAAATAAGGAAAGCAAGTTGGATGGTAGGGTCAGCAAGCAGCCAAAAAAACCAAGCTTATTTTCTAGCTGTATAATTAACCCTTAGATATTCTCTTGGGGAAATTTCTTAACTTTTAATTTTTCAAACATTTTTCATTAGGATAAAATTAGAAACATGCTTTCTCCCCTTTTAAAAACTTGGCATCTTCCCCTCATTTACTGCCCAATTGCAGTGTTACAGGTAAGCATGTCAGTCTTTGCAGTCAAACTTTTTTTTCTCAATTTTATAACTGAGTCATAAAAATTTTTCCAGACTCAAAATTGGCAGGCATACCTTTTGGTTTAGAGTATTCATGTATATCTATGTTGATGTGTATGTATGTGTGTGTATATGTGTGTGCTTATGTCTGAAGAGAAGCATATTTATTACTTGGATTTTAAACCTGTAAACTCAAAACTATTTTGGGGGAGAAATTTTATCTTGCATTTAAAAAATCTAAAATTCCTCTTTTAACTATTACAAAACCTCTTTTTGACTTAACTTCTGAAATGAAAATATTTGCCATAAACACTTTCTTCCTAAAGATTAAAAACTCCTTTTTTTTCTCTACCCAGAAAAAAGTAGAGAAGGGGGAAAATATCTTGTGAGTTTTAAAGAATATGCAAAATCTCTGTAGGGTAGTATTTCTAATAAAACAGATTTCATTGCATATTAACTTTTTTTGTTTAACTTTTAAAAAATAACAGCCAAAGGCAAAGAGGCATGATGTTAGTGTGAAAGACCATGCTATAAATATGTCATATAGTCAGGGCAGGTATTAACTGTTAACTTCATACTCTTTAGGGTTTCAAACCAAATGGCAGTTAACATTTTTATTATTGTTATGAAAACCAAAAATCTTACTCATTAAACAATGATAATATTTTGATGACTCAAATATTGAATTAGCTTTACATTTCTTATGGTATACAGGAGCCTGGTATGAAACACGAACTATGAAACATGGTAACTTTGATAAAGAGACTAACAAGATATGGCAGAAATAATCACATGAGTCTTTGTAGCATATCAGTGTAAAATCATTAAGGATAACGATCCTATTTAACATAGAAGAAAAAACTTCGTTCACAGAGAAGGAGATAATTGGCTTCTGAAACACTGGGAAAATTGAGCTTTTCTGGTCGGGCTGATACTTAAACCACGAAACACTTGGCAGAACTGCTAAACAGTCATTTCAACTTCAGCTCAGGTTTCCACTGTCCAGATAGTACAAAATCTTCTACCTGAGTGATTGCTCCTCCTCCTGACGGTGATCATCTTCTCTTAGAAGTTGTTTCAGAGATTGTATCTGGTGGATAACCAGTGCCTGGACCCTGGAGTTTCCAACTTCTTGAACTCACTAGATTCCCTCCAAGGCTAGAAAACATCCGTTTCAGAACCAATGTTTAATCATCTTCACTCAATAAAGGAACATAAAGCAGAAGAGTTTTTCTATAGAACATACTCTTTTTCTGTAGAACATACTCGTTGCCATGTTTGAACAGTTGTCATACCTGCTGGGGCTGAAGGAGGCAAGAGAAATATTCTTGTTCCCCATTCCTTTGTCTTTGGGAGTCTGAGGAATAAGCTGTTAGAGCTCCAAGTCACATATTCAGGAGAAAGCAGAAGTTATCTCCCTTTTAAAGTTCACTGAGTGGTGATCTCTTTCTACTCAGGAGTCCATTGGTTTCATCAGACATGGGTCCATGACACATGAAAAGTGTCAGAACTTTCCATAGCTTGAGTCAAAATTCTGGCATAGGGAATGGGGAATAGGACATAAAGACCAACCAGACATCTCTTATTGTGTATGTCATTTATCAAGGAGCCCATTAGAAGGGTCACTTTCATGTTCCATTCCATAGCTACTGTTACACATTTTGGGCACCATTCTAAGCTATCTAATATATCATCCAAAGACAGAGCTCCTTGCTTTATTTTGGATTAATTTCTAAGATAACTGTAATGACTATCAATTTATGTGGCCATTCTGTATATACTCCCATGACAGAATTGAATTCTTTTTGGAATTGATATTCATCTTAAAACTGTACTTTGCATGAAAGTGAAGAACAAATCCTCAGTAAGTCTATAATATAGCTAGAGTCAAGATTTAATTGACTCTTTCTTCACTTGACTATATTAAAAACCTACTGAAGAATAAAATAATCTTTTTTTGTATGAGAAAAGAGCTGATAAATAATTTTCTATGATTGTCTTAACCAAGAATTACCCTAAGACAGAGAGTACTCTAAATCTGGGGTTCATTAAGAGGCCTACTGATGGACTTCAGGGGATCTACAAACCTGGATATGGGAAGAAATTGCACCTTTATTTTCACTAATCTCTAACTGAAATCCAACATGTCCTTCAATTCTTTAAAACACTATTCTGAGAAGTTCATTGACTTTATCAAATTACCAAAGAGGTCCATGACACCAAAAGTTTTAGAACCACCATAGTAGGGTAGCAAAAATGAATTAAAATTGTTTTGGGAATCACTGTGTCCAACAGTTGTTGGAATTTACATAAGTCCTTTGGAAAAGATTTTTGGCTCCATCTTCTCTTCCAGAATCCCTGCTTTGCCTCCTATTATAAGGCTTAACGCAGTGCCTTAAACACAGTCTGTACTCAAATATCTGCAATCAATGTTTGGTGGCAAACTTAGAGAAGAGCATTTGTGACAAAACTCCTTACTTCCCTCATCTGTTCTTCATAGATAATGCAAGTCTTTTCAAATCATTGCTGTGGCTATCCCTCTATTGCTTCTCTTACTTTGAAACCTCCAATCATTTATATAGTTTCCTTTCTAAATCATCACTATTGTTATCAGTTGATCTTCTCAAGATGCACTTATACCTTCCTGGATGAAATCAGTGCCTCATTTTTGTCTTCCTTCACTACTCAATGTAATTGGTCTGGAGGAGAAAATGGCTTGGAGAAGGAAAAGGCAAACCACTCCAGTATATCTGCTTGAAAACCCCAAATGGGGTCATGAAGACTTGGACTTGCCGGGAACAACTAAACAATAGTAGATGACTTCAGTATCTATGTTGCTGATCTACCAGACTTACTTTATTTTTTTTTTCAAAACAAGAAATTTATTTTATAAATAAATTCCCATGCATACTTTAGGGTACTTTTTCCTACAGCTTACCAAAGGTTGTGTTTGTCCTTTGTTCTTGAAGAGGACCATGGCATCAGGAAATTATGACATGACTTGCAGTTGACTTTGATTTGAGGGAGGGAGGGCAGTGCAAGGTCTCCAGCCTTACTTTCTCCTCCAGAGCCATCTGGGTCCAGTGGCCAGATATTCATCAGGAGGACAACTGGAGATGACCCAGAATGCAATGGGAGACGCTGGCCCTTTTAGGCTAAGAGCTTTTCAGGTTCTCACTTAGAGTGAGGTGATACCCATTCAGTGAATAGACCTCTTTAAGAAGTGAGTCAAAGGATGGCCCCTTTAATTAGGAAAAAAAGAAAAAAAAATCAAGCTGGCAGGGGAAGACCCTCAGGGTTGCTATTCCAGAGAGAAATAGTTACTATTGACACTCACTCTGAGCCAGGGGGCCCCACAATAAAGCCATTAAATGGAGCTTGGGCAGGGACCTAGTGTGGTCCAATATATGAGGTTCAGAGTGAACTTGATTTAAGATTTTGTGAAAGAAGGAAGGAAGGGGGGGAAGGGAGGAGAGAGGAGAGGAAAAGAGAAAGAGAGAGAGAGAGAGAGAGAGAGAGAGAGAGAGAAGGAAAGAAAAAGGAATGGAGAAGGTATACATATAGAAGAGCAAGAATGGAGTGAACATGTGTGGACAGGGCAACTCCTATCTCCAGTGATAGAGGGCTACCAGTGTCTTCTGGTAATGACATCAAGTCACTCTATGGTGTTCCTTGAGAAGTGTCTCTGAATTCTTTGGCTCATAATATCTACTGGTATCATCATAACCAATGGATGAATTATCTTCACTGGCTAATGTTGGTCATGTCAACATATGCATGGTCATTAATCTTTCTGCTACTAGCTTCTGAGCTTCATTTCCTCAGGACCAAATATCAGCAGGAATGCTGGCTACTGTTTGACAGGGTACAGTGTCTAGAAAGCCTTTCCCTTAAGGCATGTTGACAGCTCTTCAGTTATAGTCAACAGATTAGGAATCACCATATCCAGCTAAGGAAGCACAGTAGGCATCATCTAGGCAGAGAGGCCTTGGACTCAGATTAAGTCTTTTCATTTAACCCCCTAGGTCTAGGACTGACTCATAGTTTGATATCTTAGACAACTATTTGAGATAGGAGAAGAAATTCCTTGTAACCCTTATTTAATCCTTATGGGGACTCTTTGCCACCCCAAACCCATTCAGGTGGGGAAAAGAGCTAGGAAATAAGAGGTATGTGGTAGGTAGACTTTTTAATTATACAGTTCCATTGAAAGTACTCTAACTGATCTCCATTCTGTTTTTCCCATTTGACATGTTCTAGCTATTAGACAAGTATGGGGTAGGTAATAGGAAAGGGAATTATGTGGTATAGTGAGTATAGGCAAGAAGACTTGAGTTAAAATTCTGTCTCATATATTTCCTAGTTTTGTGGCTCTGGACAAGTTACTTAACCTTCATCAGCCTCAGTTTCCTCATCTGTAAAACAATGGCATATACCTTATAAAGTTGTTTAGGCTGATACAACTTAATATGTGATGCGCTCTGAAGACCTTAAAGTACTATACAAAAAAAACTAGCTATTATCATTTACTCATATGTAACTGGGAACTGGAGATAATCATATTCAGTAGGCTACTGTATGGCCAAGGCAATATTCACAGCATTGATGGCAAGTATAAATATGCCGGTGTAGTTCTGAATCACAAAATATAATAGACTCTCCATATAGAACACAAAAGCAAAATATTCACAGAAAGACCAATTCCAACAAAGTCAAATCCCAACACCAGAAAACTGAATCTGTTATAGCCACAAAGAAGTTAATACACATTATCACTGCAGGAAGCAACACCATCACAAAGCCTTCCCTCTGCTTGGGCCTTCCCACAAACAAACACTCACAATCCTAGCTGTTTGCTTGCCTGCATTTTCTCCTCCTGTTCTAACTGCTGTGACTCATTTCCTGCTCTACCCCTTCCTGATCCACTTGTTCAGCAAACTCCTCCCCACCACAGGCTCCATGTGATTACATTTGACCTATTAAGGGGCAGGGAAGATCTTAAAATTTCCTTAGGTCTATTAAAGGGCAGGGAAGGTCTTCAAATCCCCATTATCATTACAGCTAGGAATAAATATTTCATCCAGCTTTATAATACCATCAGTACTGATGTAACCTTATCATAATGATCAAACTTTTCCATGAGTTACAGTACAGTATATAAAAGAATAGAAAAGTGCACAGTGGATCATGCTCCAAGGAATAAATGAATGAAAAAATGAATAAATAGGAAAGAATTTATAAAAGCTTTTATTATTTTGGTAGTTCAGCTATACTACCAGTCCCAGGTTTTTTTTTTCTTCCATTTTTCAAATGCTTTATTAACTTCTGATTTACATCATTCATTTGCACCAGATTTTGAGTTACAAATTTTCTCCCCGTTTTACCCCTACCCACCTCCCCAAAACATCAGTCCCACAGGATATCCCCTCCTCCAATCTGCTCTCTCCCATATTTTCTCCCATACCACTTTCGACTTTTCCAGTAGGGCATGGTGGATCTCTATGCCCCAGTGCTGTATATCTTATTTCCCAATTACATGTAAAATAGTATTAATAATAGTATATATACATTTGATTTTAAAACTTTGAATTAACAATTCATTCCCTTTCTCCCTTGTCACCCACCCTTACTGGGAAGATAAGCATTTTAGTATAGGTTGTACATGTGTAGCTAATGCAAAACAATAACATAGTAGATATATTGTAAAAGACTGACTATATTTCCCTCCCTCCTATCCCACCTCCCACTTGTTCTATTCTCTACTTTGATCCTGTCCCTTTTCAAAAGTGGATGCTTCCAACTTCCCTCCTCGACAGCCTGCCCTCCCTTCCATCATCCCCCCTCTCATCTCCTTCCCCCCTACTCTCCTGCAGGGTAAGCTACCTATTTAGTGTGTATTTCATTCCCTCCCCAAGCCAAATTCAATGAGAATAAGGTTGACCCATTCCCTTTTGCCTTCCTATTTTTCCCCTCCATTGTATCCATTTTCCCTTGCCTCTTCTTTATGAGATAGTTTACCCCATTCTGTCTCTCCCCATCTCCTCTCATTTGATTCCTCTCTCACCTCTTAATTTCACCTTTTAAGTATCATCCCTTCCTTAAATTGGTCCTGTGCCCTCTACCTATGTATACCTGTAAACATATATACACACATTCCCATATGTATTCATATGCCCATATACCCTCCTATATATATATTTCTATTCCCTTCAACTATTTTCATACTGACAAAAGTTTAATCAGTTACAATTATTGTTTTTCCATGTAGGAATGTTAATACTTCAACTTTGATAAGTTCCTTATGATTTCTTTTCCCTGTTTATCTTCTCATGCTTCTCTTGCTTCTTGTATCTGAATGTGAAATTTTCTATTCAACTCTGGTTTTTTCATCAAGAATGCTTGAAAGTCCTCTATTCCACTCAATGACCATATTTTCCCCTGAAACATGATACTCAGTTTTGCTGGGAAGGTGATTCTAGGTTTTAATCCCAGCTCCTTTGACATTTGGAATATCATAGTCCATGCCCTTCGATCCCTCAGTATAGAAGCTGCCAGATCCTGTGTTATCCTGATTGTGTTTCCACAATATTCAAATTGTTTATTGGCTGGTTGTAATATTCTCTTCTTAATCTGGGAATTCCAGAACTTGGCTATAATATTCCTGGGAGTTTTCTTTTGGGGATCTTTTTCAGGAGGTGATCGGGGGATTCTTTCAAACTCTATTTTGCCTTCTGGTTTGAAAATATCAGGGCAGTTTTCCTTGAGAATTTCTTGGAGGATGATTTCTAGGTTCTCACTTTGATGATGGCTTTCAGGTAGTCCAATAATTTTTAAATTATCTCTCCTGGATCTATTTTCCAGGTCAGTAGTTTTTCTCATGAGATATTTCACATTGCCTTCTATTCTATTATTTGTTTGGATCTGTTTAACACATCTTGATTTGTCATAAAGTCATTAGCTTCTATTAGCTCCAATCTAATTCTGAAGCAATGATTTTTCTCAGTGAGCTTTTGGATTCTTTTTCCATCTGACAAATTTTCTTTTTAAGGCATTCTTGTCCTCATTGCCTTTTTCAGCCTCTTTTGCCATTTGAATTAGTCTATTTTTTAAGGTGTTATTTTCCTCAGTCAGGCTGTTGACTCTCATTTCGTAATTTTCTTGCATCATTCCCATTTCTCTTCACATCAAGAAAACAATAAATCAAACCCTGTTCTGTGGTGTTTGTGGATTTCCAAGGTGTAAATCATTGCTCTGGAAATTTAACAATAGGTTCTCAGGATCCAATACAACACCAAATGTAAAAGGTGTGAGATAGGGTGATATAAGTGTAATGAGAGCTGAACTTGAAATTTAAAAAAAAAATGGGTTTAATTTCTAACTCTGGGGTGGCCAGGTAGCACAGCAAGTAAGAGCACCGGCTCCAGTGTTGAGAAGACCTGGAGATCGAATCCTGGGCTCAGACACTTAGCACCCACCCAGAAACACCTGGTCATGTAACCTTGAGCAAGTTACTTAACCCCAATTGCTTAGGGGCGGCCAGGTGGCTCAGTGAGTAAGAG
The DNA here is from genome assembly GCF_028583685.1 of Petaurus breviceps papuanus. Classification (NCBI taxonomy): domain Eukaryota; kingdom Metazoa; phylum Chordata; class Mammalia; order Diprotodontia; family Petauridae; genus Petaurus; species Petaurus breviceps. Next base: position 201,412 of record NW_027187171.1, read on the forward strand.
CACTGGCTCCAGTGTCGGGATGACCTGGATCAAATCCGGGCTCAGATACTCAGCACCACACCTAGAAATAACTGGCCATGTAACCTTGAGCAAGTTACTTAACCCCGATTGGTTTAAAAAAAAATTTCTAACTCTAACACTAGGTGTGTGACCTTGGGCAAGTGTTTCAACTTCTCTGAGTTTCAGTTTCATTATCTGTAAAATGGGGATAGTAAAACTTATATGAACTGCTAAATGTGGTTGTTATGGAGAAAGGGCTTCATTATCCATTGCATGCTATACAAATATGAATAATGTGTTATCACTCCTTTCTCTAATCTGGGCACCAGATTAATCATTCAATTAATCATCCTAAAAATATTTCTTCCTTTGGTTATTCCCCTGCATATGACTTAATCATGTACGCAGTGGCCCACCAGATCAGCTCCTCAGCTTGACTTTGGTATCCCCAATGCTAAGCACAAGACCTGGAACACAGCAAACACCTAATCAATGCTTGTTGACTGACTCATTGACTGATTGAAGGCCATAATCTGACTCTTCTTATTCCAGATTTATCTTCATCTTCCATAAATTCTTCTGGAGACTGTACTTTTTTTTAAAGGACATGTGTTCTATTTCTTTGGCACCTGGGTGGCACAGTGACAATAATGGCACCTACTTCTCAGGATTGTTGTGAGAATCAAATGAATTAATACTTGGAAAGCATTTAGCACAGTGTCTGGCACATAGCAAGCTCTTAAGTACTTACTCCCTTTCTCTCCTTCTATCACATTCTTTTTTAAATTTTAATTTACTTATTTACTTTTAGTTTACAACATTCAATTCCACAATCCCTTCAGTTCCAAATTTTCTCTCCTTCCCTCTCTTCCCCCCCCCCCCCATGGTGGTATACAATCCAATATAGTTTCTTTTTGTGTGGAGTGAGGAGGGCAGGGCAATTGGGCTTAAGTGACTTGTCCAAGGTCATATGACTAAGTTTTTTTGGGTTAAGTGTCTGAGGCTGGATTTTAACTCAGGTCCTCCTGACTCCAGGGCCAGTGCTCTATTCACCATGACACCTAGCTGCCCCGATCTGACATAGTTTCTACAAGTACCTTCACATTAAACATTAGTCAAGTTGTAAAGAATGAACAAGAAAGAAAGAACAAAATAAAACAAAAAAGAGAGAGCAAGTAGTTTGCTTCCATCTGCATTCAGACTCTGCAGTTCTTTCTCTGGATGTGGATGTCCCTTTCGACCATGAGTCTTTTGTAGTTGTCTTCTAACCTTGCATTGCTGAGAGGAGCCCGGTTTGTCAAAGTTAGTCGTCATAGATACAATGGGTCTGTAACTGTGTACAATGTTCTCCCGGTTCTGTTCCTCTTGGCATCAGTTTATATAAGTGTCTCTAGGTAATATTCTGAAGTCCGTCTACTCTTCATTTCTTACAGCACAATAGTATTCCATTACATACGTGTACCACAACTTGTTCAGCCATTTCCGAATTGATGGGCCTTCCTTCACTTTCCAGTTGTTTGCTACCACAAAAAGAGCTTCCATAAATATTTTTGTACATATGGGACCTTTTTCCACTTGTATGATCTCTTTGGGATACAGTCCTAAAAGTAGTATTGCTGGGTCAGAGGGTATGTACTTTTTCATAGCCTTTTGGGCATATTTTATGGCATTCTTTCTTAACACTTAGTGAAGTGCTGAGTATGCAGTAAGTATTCAAGAAATATATTAGAAGGAAAGGGCTTCATAGCTTGTTAGGTGCTGTACAAACATGAGTTGGGCAGATAGGTGGCACAGATCACTGAGTCTGGAGTCAGGAAGACCTAAATTCAAATCCAGCCCCAAACACTAGCTATGTGACCTCACATTTTTGCCTCAGTTTCCTCATCTGTAAAATGGGGACAATAACAGCAACTACCTAGGGTTGTTGTGAGAATCAAATGAAAAAATATTGGTAAAGCACTTAACACAATGCCTGTCACCTAATAGATGTTTCATTAATGCTTGTTCACTTCCCCTCCTTTGGCATTCCTTCTTAACAGTAGAGTGCTGAATACCCAGTAGGTATTCATTAATATATTTGAGAATTCATTAATATGTTCTATCTTCTTCAAGAAACAGACCAAAGGTGTAGTTTTTAATTTGCTTGTTGTTTTTCATTTGTAAGCTATTTAAATTATTATTTTGTGACACTAAAAAAGAAGATAAGAAATTATGTGTTAAAATCTAAAGGGATGTGATGTTCTTGGATTGAAATCAATATGGAGTGGAAAATATGTTTACTAAAAATAAATCCTGCAAAAGAAAATGTAACTTCCCAGAAATTTTTATTTAGGAGTTGGAGAATTTGAAATACTATACAAACCCTGGAATGAAATCAAGTTTTATTCTTTGAAAAAATGTGGGCAATCCTCTTTTATATTTTAGCATTCTTAGAAAGTGTCTGGATTTCTATTTTTATCCAGTAATCTGGCATTTGGTGGTATTAAACCCATAAATAAAGCTGTGATATAATTGTGCTTGTTTCTTAGCTTAATTGGAAGACTCATCATAGATAGATCTTTTTAAAAAATGTCCCTTTTTTTCTTGTGAAATTGACAAATATCAAAAATATGAACATTTTCTTGCACAAAGAGGACCAAAATAAGAATATTGTACATAAAACTGTTCATCTCTATTATGTACAGCTTAGGTTTTTTGGAGGGAGGATATTTCAAACTTAAAATGGTAGTTTTATTACTTCCCTGCTTATTTGTATCCCCTTCTGAACTTTATTATTCAATTGGAATATTTTCTTTCTTTTCTTCTATTTTTAGAATTACTATCACTACCCTCCCTGCTCCCTGAACAAAAAAAATGGTCCCCCCTTCAAAAAAAAACCATCCCTCATAATGAATAAATATAGACAGGAAAAGTAAATCCACACATTCTGTATCTCTAATTTTTCAACTCTCCACCAAGGGAAGGAAAGTGGTCTTCTAGGTACATGATTAGTCATTATATTCATCATAGTTCTTAACTCTTTTTGTTTTTTAAAAATTATTTATTCATTCTTAGTTTACAACATTCAGTTCCACAAGCTTTTGAGTTTTAAATTTTCTCCCACTCTTTCCTCTCCTTCTTCCCCAAAACAGCGTGCAATTTGATATAGGCTCTACATATACATTTGCATTAAACATATTTTCACAGTAGTCATATTGCAAAGAAGAATGATAACCAATGGAATGAACCATAAGAAAGAAGAGAGAAAATAAAACAAAGCAAAAAAGAGAGAGAACAAATAGCATGCATTCAGACATGCTTTCTCTGGATGTGGACAGCATTTTCCATCATGAGCCTTTTGGAGTTGTCTTAGAACCTTGCGTTGTTGAAAAGAGTCAAGTCTTTCAAAATTAGTCATTGCACAATGTGGTTGTAACTGTGTACAAAATTCTTCTGGTTCTGCTCCCCTCACTCAGCATCAGTTCATATAAGTCTTTTCAGGTTTTTCTGAAGTCTGCCTACTCATCATTTCACATTCATTCATTCACTTCACAGTGGTATTCCATTGCATTCATGTACCACAACTTGTTCAGCCATTCCCCAATTGATAGACATCCTCTAAATTTCCAATTCTTGGCCACCACAAAAAGGGCTACTATAAATATTTTTGTACATGTGGATTCTTTTCCCATTTTTATGATCCCTTTGGGTGGTATTACTGGGTCAAAGTGCATGCACAGTTTTACAACCCTTTGGGCATAGTTCCAAATTGCTCTCCAAAATGGTTGGATCAGTTTACAACTCTACTAACAATGTATTAGTGTTCCAATTTTTCCACATTTTTAAAAGCATTTGTACTTTTCCTGTTTTGTCATGTTAGCCAATCTGACAGGTATGATATGGTACCGCAGAGTTGTTTTGACTTGCATTTCTCTAATCAATAGTAATTTAAAGCATTTTTTCATATGACTGTAGATATCTTCAGTTTCTTCCTCTGAAAACTGCCTGTTCATATCCTTTGACCATTAATCAATTGGGTAATGACTTGCATTCTTATAAATTTGACTCAGTTCTCTATGTATTTAGAAATGAGGCCTTTATCAGAGACACTGGTTGTAAAAATTCTTTCCCAGTTTTCTGTTTCCCTCCTAATCTTGGTTGCATTAACTTTGTACAAAATCTTTTCAATCTAATGTAACTAAAATTATCCATTTTGCATTTTGTAATGTTCTCTATTTCTTATTTGGTATTCTCAACTCTTGTACAGTTGTTTTCCCCTTACAAAGTTGTAGTTATTGTATAACTTGCTCTCTTCATTTTTCACTGGGTGGAGTTCCTTTGGACTTTACTTCTACAGAATCACAGCTACCACAACTGGGAAACAAACAATTATCCCAGCCTCCATACTTTCCTTTTAGTTTGCAGATCCTGCTAATTGTGCCATGATTATGGACTATGATTATGCTGCGTACTGGGGAATAGAAGAGCAAGACAGTCCCTGCTCTTAGAGAATTCAATAGTGGAGAGACAAGACATATTATAGGAGACTTTAGCAGTAAGTCAGATGGAAAGGTCTGGTAGTCTTTGGAGTACAACAGCAAGGCAATAGTAATGTCTAATTTTTAGCATCACTTCCATTGGTAAAAACCATGTCTGTTTCTGAGGTTGAACTATTTGATAGCACTAAGGACTTTGATGTTGAAAACTTTCTTTCCTGCATCTTCAATGCTGTGACTGCTGAGGAGGGGGTTGCTGCAACATCTGCAGGGGCAATTCCCAGGTTAAACCTACATAAAGTGTGTTTGCCTGAATGATAGCTGGAAGCAGGGCTAGGAGACTGGGATGTGATGCTATTCCCAGGGTTCTTAGGCTTACTTGCCTATCAGTATTAGTCTCCAGTTGGCAACTAGAATGGCAGACTCTGTTTCCACAAGGTTTGCTCCTCTGGACTATGATTGCAGGGGCTGGACTGAAAGCAAGCCCTATGGTTTGGGTGGGGTGCTGCAATTTCCATGACTTCCCTGCCAGCCAAGGTTAGTGTTTGTGGAGGAAATGGTGAACCTGTCTTCAAGAGGGCTAATGGTAGTTCCAAGTCTTTCTCTCTACTCTTTGACCACCATAATTATTGATGTGATGGGAGATTTGACCTAATCCCCAGAATTTGGAAGGCACAAATTTAAAACTAATGACATCAAGAGATGTTTAATTTTTAAAACTTGTTACATTTATGTTTTATTAGTGCTTTCATTTTTTCTGCAGTGAAGAAAACATCTAGTAAGAACAATTAGTTAAACCAGGAAATTATCAGATGGTGTGTTTTCTTTTGGGATGGAAGTCTCCCTAACCCCACGGTGTCTTGGGGTCTCCTCAGCATGACTGGTGGTGGAGAATCTCATCCATAGGGGTGAGGGGTGGTATATCAGGGTCTTTTGTCCCATGGTTAAATTGAGGGCACCAAAATTGCCACTCAGAATTCTCCTTCTTTGCCTCAGAGACTTTGTTCACTATTTTGCCCACTCTATTAGAAATCTTTATGATGCTCCATCAAAACAATCTCTTGAACTCTTTGACTGTTTCTTCAACTTTTATGGCTTTCACCTCTAATTTACTTCAGGTGGCTATACACTAGATTCCATTATCCTTCAAATTGTTTTACTTCTCAAATCCTAAACTTAAAAATTCCTTTCCCTGAGCACGATCTTGTGAATCTATATCTCCCTGTTTTCTTCCCCTCTAATTCTTCAACTTTCTTATGACCTCTAACTACCCAATTTATTTCTATTCTACCAGTATTATTATCCAGTATATCGACCTCAATCTCACCTAACTTTTGTCTCCAACCAATTTAGACACTGTTGTATGCCATTCCAGGCATGCCCACTTCTCCACCCATGCATTGTTGTGCTCTGTTGTTTCTACCCTGCTAACCCACAATGACAATGGTTAATAATTATTTTATAGCAATATTTATAATATATGTTATACAATACATAGTATATTATTACATATAACAATTGTTTTTTGTTGTTCAGTTTTCAACTCTTTGTAACCTCATTTGAGTTTGTTGAGGTTTTTTGACAGAAATACTAGAGTGGTTTGCCATTTCCTTCTCCAATGGATTAAGGAAAATAGAAGTTAAGTGACTTACCCAGGGTTACACATCTAAGTCAGTGTCTGAGGTAGAATTTGGACTCAGTTCTTCCTGACTCCAGGCCTATTGCTCTATCCACAGAGCCACCTACCTGCCTTTCATAATATATGAGATAATATTTATATTACAGCAATAACATATTATCTCATTTGATCTTTACAACTCTGTAAAGTGCTATAATTACCCTCATTTTACAGCTGTGGAAATTGAGGTATATCATAAACAAATGAGAGGAAGGGAGATACCTTCATAACTATGGTTAAGGGAAGAGTTCTTGATCAAACAAGTGATAAAGGATCACAGGTGATGAAATAGACAATCTTGAATACATAAAATTGAAAAGTTTTTGCACAAACAAAATCAAGGCAGTTGGAATTAGAAAGGGAACAGTTAATTTTGAATCTCAATTTTGATTGCATTGGCTTTTGAAAATTGTATAACATTCCTTGTGGAAAAACGACAACAACAAAAAACCTTAGGTAAATTAAGCCCTGTTTTCTGTCTTATTAATTCTTGCCCTACTAACTTAGAAATTGCCAAAATTTAAGCATAATAATATGATTCTTAATGAGTAAAAGCTTCAAAAGAAGAGCATTACTTAGGATTCTTAAAAAAGTACATCATAAAATAATGTAGTCCTACTGTGAATTACAACTTTCAATAATTTACTCCATTTTGCTTATTAACAAATTTATACATAAGTTTTAAAAATATAAAATAGTAAAACTGATTTTCTTTAAATATAATCTATAATTTCAACTTTCTGCTGCATTCTAAAAAAATGATGATGTACTGACCTTAAGAACAAGACCTACTCATTTTGTATGTTTGTATCTGTACTTGCACATGTCTGTGAGTACTGTGTATTCCATAATGTTAAAGGTCTACATTGTGAATCAGAAGATATAGTTATATCTTGAAAAATGCACATGCATGTACTTCAATGAACTTCTGATCTTATGGATGTTAGTACCCCTTGTGCAAATCACAACCGGTCCATGCTTTCTAATCCCGAGAGAATGTTGTCATGACTTTCCATAAATCTCTCATAGAAGGGTTCACCCAGCTTGTTAGAGGCCTTCTTCGAAATCTCTTGCTATTGCATGGATACCATTTGAATACATGGACTCTCTATCTGTTATCTTTTGCTCTTACCTGACAACCTAGCTCATGTTCTTTTCTGGTACGTAGCTCTCTGATGGAATGCTTTACACTACTTCTCCTGAGAAATCAACTGTGATCTATCTATCTATCTATCTATCTATCTATCTATCTATCTATCTGTATGTATGTATTTTAGTCTGTGTATACCTGAAATGCAGAATAGTATTAAAAAAATTTTTTTGTTGGATTAATTGGTAAAATACTGCAGTCTACTCATGGCCACCATGCATTTCTCCATTACCCTTTTGGTGACAATTTTTTTCAGAGACTTTTATTCCATTACTTGCATCTATACAGTATTACTAAAAGCATATTGATGATAAAAAAAAAAGATGGGCCTCTGTTTTAGGGAGAAACTTGGGGTCATTAAAACCACCAAATATAATGTAGCACATTCTCTTCCTCCTCTTCATTTCTAAGTCCCATGCGTTGCATGCTTGGACAGTGTCTGTCCAAAATACATATCAATGGACCAGCTCTATGAACTCTATTCAACTACATATCCTAGTTTGAATAGTAAGCATGTTTCATACACTTATTTTTTTTAATGTGCAGATAAACATAACTGTTTTGTATGACTATGGATCTTACTTAGGAGTCTCCACAATGGATCAGGGCTAGAGTGAATCATTCCTGTATCATTTACAAATAGGAGAATGGTCCAGAAGACTGCCCTATTTGTAGGAAATCTCTCTTTCGTTCGGACTGTGTGGTAGTGGTAAGTACCTTTCATAAACATGTGTCTCTGTTTTATGCTTTGCTTGATATCAGTGATTAGAGAAGCATAAAACAGAATTATCTTAATTGTTACATCTTGGCATTTTGACACTTATACAACAAGCACCTTGTAGGAGAATCTTTAATAAACATTACAGTGGAGTTTTTTCCATCAATCATATGACTATAAAAATGTGTTTAGCTATAAACTATCATTTGTGAAAGCATGCCTCTTTAATACACATTTATAAGGGACACCATATATATACATATATATGTATGTGTGTGTATATAGATTATTTTATAAAGATTTTCCCAGTTAATAACATTATGCCCTTTGCAGTAGAGTGATTTCCCAAAATACTACCCCTCTCCCCATTTTACCAGACTTAACCACCATATCAACTTCATCAGGTAGTATTTCCAAAACTTTATACTCATTGGCCTTTACTCCTCTAGTAAGGAGGGGGTAAGTATCTTTCTTCCTTTTTAAAATTATGAGATTAAAAATTGCAATGAATCTGAATTTGACAGTATTTTGATGTTGTTTTCATTTACATTGTTGTACTCAGTATTTTGCTTTTTTTAAAAAAAATCTCTTGTTTGCTCTATATCAGTTCATATAAATCTTCCTATATTTTTCTGTATTCCTCATGTTTGACATTTTGTATGGCACAACAATATAATCTTACCTACATTTACTAGTCTGTTAACCATTCTTCAGCCAATGAGTATCCACTTTACTTCCAGCTTTTTGCTCCAACAAAGAGTGCTGCTATCAATATTTTATTTTATATGGGTCTTTTCTTTATGTAATTAACTTCCTTGGGGCATATGTCCACTAGTGGAGAGATGAGAAAATAGGTAAGGAGAGTGGCAGTTATTGTTTTTCTCTTGATCACTTTTTTTCCCCAGTAATAATAAAGTCCATGATTTTTCCCAAGCCTTTGTCTCCTCTTTTTTGAGATATCTTAAGAATCTGACACCCTCAACATTGTTACTTCCAAAATGTACTTCCTATGCATGCACTTGGTCTGATTCAGATGCTCTTCAAATCTTTTTTTTTTCTTTAGTCCCATTTCTATTTAACTGTATATTACAGAATTACAATGTTTGATTGTGATTTTTAAGTTATGGGGATTATGATGTTTTAGTACTATGAATGTAGCTCAACTGTCATTGATGGAGAAAAGAATTTGTTATAGAAGTCTCATCTACCTACCAAGGGAGTATATAGGCAAGGTTAGGTAATGGCAGCATCACTTGAATAGTGATGATAGTGATCTGGGAGTGTGGATGGGTGACCTACACATTCTCAATTGCATCTCACCATCTCAGCTACTGCAGGTGCAGGGATTCCTTCTCCCACTACCCTCCAAAATACTTCCATATTGGGTCCTGGCTTTTTCTCCCAGTGTAGCTTTTCTGTAGAGGTGACTTTGACTGCTAGGAATACATTTATGAATCCCAAATAAATTCTGGTAAAGTTCAGAAGCAGTAGTGCCTCTATTTAACCTTCCAAAATTATCTGATTCCTCTCTCAGCTTAGCTCCTGTTGAGCACTATATCTCTACTAGAAAAAGCATTTCTCTATAACCCTTCTAAAACTAAAATAATAATCAGACAAGGTCAAAGTGACTAGTAAATGATTTTTTAATGGTAGATATAGCAGGTATCAACATGGTAGAAACAAACTATCAGAGTTTGTGCTCTACTACCATAGCGTTCAAGAAATGAAGTTTCCATGATGAAGCAACAATAGAACAGGATATAGGGTGGATAGAGCACAAGTCAAAAAGACTTGGGTTTAAATTCTGCTTCAGAAAATGATTAGTTGCATGGCCCTGTACAAGTCCTTAACTTCTGTCTGAATCAGTTTCCTCATCTGAGGGTGAAGGAGGGTAGAGTTGTACTTGATGGTCTCTAAGGACCATTCTAGATCTAAATCTAAGATGCTTGTAGTTTTCTAACTCTTCAAGTTCCATTCTAGGGGATGATTGGAAATCTTCAAACAAGTATATATTTTTAAGTATGGATGTAATATTAAGGGAATTTGAAGATCCATTGGGGGGGGGAGGGGAGAGACTTGCCTAAAGGGAAGCTTGCTTAGGGGAAGCTTGCTTGTTTAAAGCTTTCACACCTTTTGAGTACCGGCTAATTAGGCACTGAGTCACAAAGTTTGTGATGCCTTCTGGCTCTGAGAGGTGTATATATACTCTGAGTTGGTATGTTGCGTTAGGGATTTGCTCATAAGAAGGATCTTTTGATTTCCTGGTTGAGACTGTGAAGAGCCATATGTTCAGAACCCTCTGACTACCAGATGTTGTCTGTGCTCCCTTGATCTAGTGATATATGTAAAGTGTATAGCAATATTGCTTTACTCAAACAGTTGGAGCCCAGTCTATTGGTCTTTGTGCTAATTTCTGTGCTTGTATTTTTTCTGTATTTTCTCCAAGTTCAGAGTGCCAACCTTTCCCCTGAACTAGTGAATGTAATTAAAAGTAGGATTGTTAACCCCTTTTTGAGCAGTCTTTCCTTTAAAAGCAGATCAAAGAACCTGTGCTAGCATGCCATCCTGGGTGTGCTAGGGTGCTTGCCATTACAATGGAAAATAACATATTCTAAAGTATTATCTAACCAACATTTCCCAAAGTGCATTTCATTGAACTTTTCATGCAATTAATAATAAAATAACAAGATAATAATAAAACAAATAATATTAAATAATAAACAACAATTTTAAAAGGTAATGGTAAAAATATGAGAACATTTTGATGCTAGTAATCAATTCTTCTTCTGAAATATCAATACATTTATCAAATGTACCTATCTACAACAATTCTGGTATAAAAATAGGCTTAATTTTCTCCATTTTGCGTCACAATTTTCCTAATACTCTCTCCCACATTTTATCGGTAGGTATTGTATGCTCTTAGGTTCCTTGGATGAGCATTTATAAGTTTGCTTAATATAGTCTAAGCCTGAAAGTGTTCTGTGATCAAATTAGTTTGGGAAATACTGAACCAAGGTGCTCCTTTGTCTGAACCAACAGCCTTAGGCTATTATTCTTGACCAAATAAAATTTCACCCTTAGACCATTCAGTTTAAAAAAAACAACACAGTGACAGCCAAGTAACATTTTATCACATTTCTTTAAGGCTAGGCCCCTTTATTGGTGTCTAAGATGGCATCTAGAGAGCTTATATAATAAGCAGTAAGTCAGCCTTCCCAATGAGTTCTTTTTTTTTTCCATACAATTTAACCAGTCTGAACCATATGGAAACACTTGTTTTTCATGTGGCCTCTAATAAGGGCCGCAGACAGAATCTGATCTGCAAAATGGTTGAGGCCTACTGAAGTATTATTTAATGTCCTGTTGACATTTAAACAAGTCAGCTGTTTCTCATTTGGGAACTTAAGTGTTAGCACAAGGAATCCCAGAATATCCAAGTTATCCAAGGTTTGGAAGAGACCTTCTAGGACATCAAATCCAGTCTCTTATTCTATAAGAAATCTCCTCTATGGGACCATTGGCAGGAGGGCATCCAGATTCTGCTTAACAATTTCCAATGAAAAGGAGCTCTCTACTTCGTGAGGAAACAGAATATTATTCTGTTTTTCAATTTATTAAAAAGGTTTTATTTGTTTTAACATCAGAATCAGCTTCTTTACCGTTCCATCCATTGGTTTGGCCTTCTGGAACAATACAGAAGAAATCTATTTATTCTTCATGAAAACTCTACAAATAGCTGAAGATAATTCTGTCTTCATTTAGTCATCTCTTCTCCTTATATATATATATATATATATATATATATATCGTTTTAGTTTTTATGAAGGAATATTTACTTAGAAGATTTAGCTAGAACTGAAGTATGAACATTTCTATCCCTCCCCCCTTCCCCCAACACTTTGGGGGTACTATATTTTCTATACCCTATATCACCATGGTCCCTGGGAAGAATAAACTCAGACTTAATGGAGTTTCCATATAGTATTGATTCCACTAAGTTAATATTCAAATGTAGCATCACTGCTGAATGAGCTTTTATCCCAGCTACTGGTATATCTAATAGGTTGCTACTTGATCCTGGAGGCCTTAAAGCTGGACTAACTGGCTGGCAAACCCTGGCATTGACTCTATTCTCAGATTTTTAAAAATTCAATAGGTCCTAGCCTCCGATTTCCTTGACCTAAAATAAAAGAACAAATTCTGAGGCCAAAAACCTAATTCTTTATTTAAAGACTACATGTTGGCCTTGATTGGAGGGGACCCAAGGCCTCTTCCCATAAAGCATTGTCTTTCTTCTCTTGTCAAATACCATTAGGCAGGAAGAAATAACAGGAAGAACTTCTCCTTATATATTTAAAGTTGGGTGTAGACAAAAATTCTGGAGTTGTATAAAGAACTAGAGCATATTATATTGGAAGGATGCTCAGCCACTAACTTGCTGTGTCACCAGCAAAATTTCATTTCACTTACTTGGACTTTAGTTTCTTCATTGGAAAAATTAAAGATTCAAGGATTCCTTAAAGCAATGGAGAATGAAGATCCTAAATGTAAATTATATGGAATTTATTCAATATTTGGGTCAGTAAAGATGGCCACAAAGAACTGAATGTTGGGTCCAAAAAAGAAAGTGGTTAGTTTTTTTGTGTTTCAGTCATGTCTAACTCTGTGCCCCATTTGGAGTTTTCTTGGCAGAAATACTGGAGTGGTTTGCCATTGATTTTACAGATGAAGAAACTGAGGCAAACAGAATTGAGTGACTTGTCCAGGGTCACACAACTAGTAAGTGTCTGAGGCCAGGTTTGAATTCATGAAAATGAATTTTCCCAACTTCAGGCTTGGCCCTCTATTCCCTGTGCTGTTTTCAAAAATGGATTAAGAATGAAGACTGAAAACTATAGCCCACTGAGCTTGACTTCAATTCCTGACAAATTCTGGAGTGTCTTATTAAAAGAATAGTTGTTGAACATCTAGAAAAGGAGTGCTCAAATCCCCCCCCCCCAAAAAAAAAAAACAGCCCAGAGCAGTCTAAGTCAGACAATGATAATTTCCTTTTTTTAAACAATTACTGATAGGTAAGTAATGGGAATGCTATAAATATTGTTAACCTGATTTTGTCAATATGGATTTTGACAATATTTTGTCCTTTGTTCTTGAAGAGGACCAAAATGACATCACTGTGTTAGAGTCAAGTTACAGTATGTTCAGCTGTGGCTGATCAGACCAATACAAGCTCAGAATGCTCTACCATAAGTCAGGCATAAATATTCCATGTGAACATCTGGGGTGGATTCTCTAAATTGGCACATCTTGTGTTTCCTTTGAGATACTTTAATTCTGCTTTGCTCACATAGAACAGCATGTTCTCTGATATGGGCATTCCATCTTGGGCTATCCTGTGCTAGTGTCTCACATGTCATACAATCCATTCCAAAGTTAAGAGAGACCTCGAGGGGCAGCTAGGTGGCACAGTGAATAGAGCACCAGCCCTGGAGTCAGGAGTTCAAATTCAACCTCAGACACTTAACACAAAAACTAGCCATGTGTAATGGAAATGCAAATTTAAAGATCTTCCCTGCCCCTAGGCTAAAGTGCACCTGGAGACTGGGGTGGGAGGCTTGTTTTTCAGTTGATACTTTTTGATTGGCCAGTGGGTCCAAAAGGTTGTTACATTCTCTGAGCCAGGAGAAGGCTATATAAGCCCTGATGTGTAGCTTTGTTTTGGGACTCACTTTGAGAAGTGTTCTGTGATTTGATCTGAATTCTGGGAAGCCGTTGTTGAGAGTCCCCTGGCTTTGAAAAACCCAGATGTGGAAACCCAGATGTTGACTGGGTATGGATGTAATGGCTGGACAGTTTGGAAAGCTGTCTACTTGATCTGTTTCTGTCTTGATAATTCTGCCTGTATACTTTGAAGTTCAGGGAGCTGACTTTTTCCCTGAACAAGGTAAACGATATATGTCTGACTGATTAAAGTAAGCTTGTTAACCCATTTTGAGTTGCTTTCCTTTAACAAAGCAGATCCAAGAACCTGTGGTAGCGGCAAACCCTGAGGATGCCAGGGTACTTGCTGCTACAAAATGGCGTCACGAACAGGATCTGCAGAGTAAAAGGAAAGTATGGGGGCTGGGATAATTGTTTGTTTCCCAGTTGTGGTAGCTGTGGCTCTGTGGAGCCATGGACCAGGAGAGAAGAGTGGCCTGCATGCAGACTTCGCTGAGCTGAGAGCAGGAATGGTGAGCTGCCTGCATTGGGACCTGGGCAGAAGCCAGGAGCGGCTGCTGCCTGCAGGAGGAGAAGGAGCCCAGGAGTTCGGAATTCAGCCACAGGAAAAGATAAGAACTGAGCAGCAAAGCAGGGGCACTGAGTGTGTTTCCTGGCTGCATCCCACAGTTTGGGACCCAGGGAGAGGATGGACTTGTGACTATGGTGGGTGAGATGAAGTGCCTTGGATCCCCAAGGACCCCACCTTGTTGGTTTTGTTGCCCAGCCCCCTCTCTGTACCTGGAAGCAGGGGCTGGAGCTGTGTGAGGGGAAGGATACCCCTCCCCCCCCTCCAGAGAACTTTATTTGAACTCTTGTTTTGAATTGAGATGATAATGCTATGTACTTTGTGTTTGTTTAAGGGCCAGTAGCCACTTTGGTAACTTTAGTTCTGTATCTTGAAAATGTGACCTAAGAAATGTTCAGTGCTAATTTAAAAGTAAATTGTCTATGCTATGGGCATGAAAGATCTTGGGGCCCAATGTAATGGAAATGCAAATTTAAAGATCTTCCCTGCCCCTAGGCTAAAGTGCACCTGGAGACTGGGGTGGGAGGCTTGTTTTTCAGTTGATACTTTTTGATTGGCCAGTGGATCCAAAAGGTTGTTACATTCTCTGAGCCAGGGGAAGGCTATATAAGCCCTGATGTGTAGCTTTGTTTTGGGACTCACTTTGAGAAGTGTTCTGTGATTTGATCTGAATTCTGGGAAGCTGTTGTTAAGAGTCCCCCGGCTTTGAAAAACCCAAATGTGGAAACCCAGATGTTGACTGGGTATGGATGTAATGGCTGGACAGTTTGGAAAGCTGTCTATTTGATCTGTTTCTGTCTTGATAATTCTGCCTGTATACTTTGAAGTTCAGGGAGCTGACTTTTTCCCTGAACAAGGTAAACGGTATATGTCTGACTGATTAAAGTAAGCTTGTTAACCCATTTTGAGTTGCTTTCCTTTAACAAAGCAGATCCAAGAACCTGTGGTAGCGGCAAACCCTGAGGATGCCAGGGTACTTGCTGCTACACCGTGTGACCTTGGGCAAGTCACTTAACCCCAATTGCCCTCCAAAAAGTTAAAAAAAGAGAGAGAGAGAGACCTTGAGAGTGTTCTTGTATCATTTTTTCTGACCACCATGTGAGCACTTGCCCAGTGTGAGTTCTCCATAAAATAGTCTTTTTGGCAAGTGTATGTTTGGCATTTGAATAACATTGCTGGTCCACTGGAGTTGCACTTTCTATAGCAGAGTTTGAATGTGTGGCAGTTTAGTTCAAACAAGGATATCCGTGTCCAGTGTCCTATCCTGCCAGGTAATCTTCAGAATCTTCCGAAGACAATTCGAATTTAATATACTATGTGATTGTAAGGAGAAGACACAGACAAGATGTACTAGTTTGATCATAGACTTATCCTCTCCAAGCTATATATTCACATTCAATAAAAGCAGTGATCTCAAGGCAAAATGACTACCAGAAGAAAATGTCAACAGATTAGAACTCTTCTCTGAGTAGGAACAGTTTGTTGCTAACTTGGAGGGAAAGTTAAATCAACACACAGTTGGAAAGAGTGGAGCAGAAAAGGAGTGGGCAACTTTCAGAGATTTGGTGTATAGCACTGCATTTGCTCATCTGGGCCAGAACACTCACAAACATCAAGACTGGTTTGAAATTCAAAAGCTGCTAAATGAAAAAACGATAGAGAGCTATTAAGAACAGAGTTGAATAAGAAGGTAAGACTGGTTGGTGGTTTACTTCTTTTCACATGATTTAGTTGAGTGCAATTGGTATGTTAGTACACTTACTAGACCACAAAGAGATAGTAAAGTGTAGTGGACAGGAAACCCAAGGATAAAAAGAACAGCTCTGTAGATCATATAAATGGGTCTTCTGGAGATTTCAGTCTTCTAAAGTCAGTTGAATTATAGGAGAAAGGAAGGATGGAAGGAAGCATTAATTAAGCACTTGCTATGTACCAAGCACTGTACCAAGCACTTTACAAACATTTCATTTGATTTTCACTACCATTCTGGGAAATAGGTGCTATTGCTATCTGTATTTTATATTTGAGGAAACTGAGGCAGATAGCGATTAAAAAACTTGCCATATAGCTGATGTGTGTCTGAGGCTGGATTTGAAGTCTGATCTTCCTGAATCCATTCAACAGTGTAATGTGTTCTATCCCTGTGTCACCTTGCTGCCTCAAGAAGTCAGCAGTATATACTGATAGTCCTGAATATTCCATGTTTAAGCAGCTTGCAGGTAAGAAGTTTGCCATAGTATGTTTTTTGTGAGGCAAACCTGACCATTTGGTCTGTTGGTGCCATTGGATCCAGCATTAGAACATTAGAGGAAAACTCTTATTAAAGTAAGAAGAAGAAACTCAAGATTCAGCAAACAGAAGCTTCATTATCCTACATCTTGCCATTCCAATTTTTTTTAATGTAGTAATCCTGACAACCTCACCTAGGGGTACAGACAATAGCACTCCACATCAATGAAGATTAGATCAGTATAGCTTCCTCAAACCAGCTTAACAATGGAGAGTTTTCAATCATCTGTTGCTTTCTCAGGACTTCATGGTAGTGTCTAGAGCCTGAATTCAAGACAAACCAGAAAATGGACCTACAGAGGGTCAAGATGTACATGGAGAAATAATAATGGTGTCATCATTTGCACCATAGGGATGATTAAATTCTAATCTGTATAAAAGTTCTAAATTCAAGTTTCTATTCTTAGTTGAATATCCCACCCAGACTAACTACCTGCTACTCATTATCCATTGAGGTAGGGGTAATAAATATTCCTGGTCTGAGTCTTGAACCAGTCTCCTAGAAGGGTGGGGAATATGGATGAAAATGAACTGAGAAAGGGGAAAGTTGGGAGCATTAATCAAATTGAAGTTACAGTCTTTTAGGAGGAAATCCATCTCTAATGAGGCAATGAAGGGAAATGAGATGTGCCCAACTAAAGGCAGCCAAGAATAATGGAGTAGCCCTGGAGTCAGAAAGACCCGAGTTCAAATTCAGCCTCAGACACTTAGTTGTGTGACCTTGGCCAAATAACTTAACCTCTGTTTCCTTTAGTTTCCTCATTTGTAAAAGGAGACTAAAAATAGGGTCTATCCCACAGGGGTGTTGTGATAATCAATTGAGATAATAATTGTAAAGTGCTTAGCATAGTGACTGGAATATATTAAGTACAATATGAATGTAAGCTATTATTAGCTATTATTATAAGTTACCCTACTAAAAATCTAAGAAATACAGGAAAGAATTAGTTCTTGAATGGGTGCTATAAAACCAGAAATCAAAGCAGTGCTTTGGACACTATGAATGATGGACTTTGGGACTTCTTTCCTTGTGTGGAACCAGTCTGCTAAAGAATGTAATGCTGGCATTGAGAGGCTACAAGAAAAATTGAAAGGTATTAAACAATCAGTTCATCCTGGCAGTATGAATTAGGGGAGGTAGTTACTAGAAGGGATGTCAACAGAGCAAAGCCCTTCTGGAGAAAAATGGGAAGGAAAACCTTTCAGAATGAAAAGTATACGTTAGATAAAATAATCCTGAAATTGCTCTGAACATTGTTGGGAAGGCTGCTGATGTAACCTTTCCAGGGCAGCCAGGTAGCACAGCGAGTAAGAGCACAGGCCCCAGAGTTGGGATATCCTGGAATCGAATCCAGGCTCAGACACTTAGCACCCACCCAGAAACACCTGGCCGTGTAACCTTGAGCAAGTTACTTAACCCCAATTGCTTAAAACAAACAAACAAACAAACAAAAAAAACCAGTAACCTTTCCTAAGCAGTAGGAATTGATTCCCTTGTTGGAATACAAGCTCATTATGAGTGGGGATTATTTCATTCTTTGTACTTACACCTCTAGTGTCTAGTGCAATGCCTGAAACATAGTAGGTTGTTAATAAATATATATTAGTTGATTGATCCTTGCAGTTTGGGGTTTGAATAACAAGGAGCTGTTTGGCTTTTAAGAGATAGAGGGCATTTCAGAGGGCAGCTATTTTTTCCCCAAGGGTCTTCAGAAAGCTAGAGTCACAAGGGAGAAGAGAGGCTTTAAAATTTGCCTTACCCAATGTTCCAGTTCCTGTAGGATTGAATATTGCCTTGTTCTCACTAGTCCTTTCCTGGAATGTAGTCCTGGTCTGTTATTAATCCCCCATAGTGCATTTGCTTCTATCTACTGATAATCTGCTGAGACACCTATTGGTATACCACTGGGACACCCTGATGTTTTTTGCCTGTTAGCCTATGTCCATGTTGGCAAGTGAGCTGCCAGAATATCCTGACATTCCATCCACCTTTCTATCTTTTTCCTTGTAAGGCTTGTTGCTTGCCTCTTTCCTCATTGAATGCCCAAGGAAATTGGTCTAGCCTTTGGGCTCGAGTTGGTGCAATCTGATTCGACCGTCTCATTTCTATCTAAGCTTCAGTCCTGACAAAAAGCTTTGTCCACTTTACCAGCGCCTCTGTCCCTTATGGCAATGACTTTATTTCTAATTACTCCCCTATAGGGATCCTCCATTCCAACCTACTTACTCTATTTGTTATGGCTCTCAGGAGATTGATTTTCCCATGTCCGATCCTTGCTTTTGGACATTTCATCCAAAATGAGACTCCTCCATGCCACAGTCATCACATCCTTCGTAGTATAATCCAAAAGTTACCAAATCCAATTAATCTTACAACTCAACCCTCCAACTCCTTATAACATTAGACATAGAAGCAACAATTGCTCCCACAATTACTAAGCAGATATATAAATGCATAGGCATCCACCTCCTATTATTGATATGTATTTTTTCAGACAGCTTTTAGCATATGCTGTTTATACAAAGACTTTTCTTCTAGAGTTTAGCTAGAGAGTGGATGCAAATTGCTAGAATAACTAAGGCCCTTTAGCAGCTGCAGCGGTGCAATCACAAGAGGTGTCTGATAAATAATGTGAGAACTTTTGCCCATATCAACTATATTCAAAATAAAATTCAAAATGAGCCCCAATTATTTCATTATGTTATTCTGGGACTATGGAATGTATGAGAAAATGAGGGTAGCAGCAGCCTGGCATGGTTGTGAGAAAGCAGTACCTGGGGTCAGGGAGACCAGGGTTCAGGTCCAGCCTTTAGTACATACAGGCTGAGTGACCAAATCCTTGACCTCTCAGTGTCCTAGGTCACTTTCAAGACTTTAAGTTAGAACTTATCTGCAACATGGAGGAAGGACCCACAGTGGAGTTTCCCCACACTGATTAAATCACAATTCCCCCACCAAAAGAAAAAGGAAATCCCTATGGTAATTCTTCTGATTTTTTTTCCTTGATGAGAGTTTTTTCCTTTAGGCCATATCAATTGCAAGAAAATGTCTTTCTGTTTCTAAACTTGCTTATTATTTTTCCATTATTTGAAAGCTAATGAAATGCTAGGTACAAGCTAGATGAAACATGTTTGCTGTCACATAGGTGAATTCGCTGTATGATGGACGGACGGAGATGTATTCAGGGAACAAGCATCTCTTACAGTAGTTCTTTTGGAGAAAGATGACTGGCTTTAGTGAGGCAGGCAGAAAAAACCACGAGGAGAAGCAACATAGAAGAAGGAGGGGGTCTAGTGGACAAGGTGAAGTTGTGGAATAACATAGAAAGCTAGCAAGTTTCATTACATTAATTTCCAAAGTATTGGAAATACATACTTCCTCTCATGGACTAGATAAAATCTCTCCAAGGAAGGGATGTACCTTCTATTTCTTTTGTATTTTTTTCTCCCATCAGCCCCCTCTTTCTCCCTCCAGTCCCCTACTCTGGCTGGCCATCACAACCCTACTTTCCCAACCTACCCTAGTACATTTTTACATTAGGAGCATGCAGTCCGTCCTTGTTGAAGGAAAGGGAAAGAGAAAAGTAGTTGAATTAGAATATAAATTGACTGAGGGCAGGGACTGCCTTTCCTTTTGCTTGCATTTGTATTTCAAGCCCTTAACCCAGTGCCTGGCACATAGTGAACACTTAATAAATCCTTATTGCCTTGCTTTGGGTTCCAGATGGAGAAAGCAAATTGAGGAGGTTTGCTTTTGGCAGAGAAAATCAATAAAGAAGCACATTTAGAAGGTGAAAATTGACCCACAATGTGAAAGATTAATGTGTAAGTCATCAGGCAGATTTCTAAGGCTTTCACCTTAAATGGTATTTTACAGTTTACACTAATCCTATGATTTTGGTAGTGGAAGTCATGCTAGAGGGCTAGATGTGGAATTAGGAAGATTTGTGTTCAAATCCTGCCTCAAGCTCTTACTGTGACCCTAGGCAAGTCACTTAACTGCCATCTGCTTCAGTTACCTCATCTATAAGATGGGAATAATAGTAGCATCTATCTACCATGCTGACTATAAGGATAAAATGAGACATTTGTAAAGTACAACTCTATGTAATCACTAGATAGGTAACCAGGAGAGGTAGCAGTAGTGGTAGACAGAGTAGTCATAGTAATAGTAGCAGCAGCAGCAGCAGTATCGTGGTTAAGTCATTTTAGTTGCATCCAACTCTTTATGACCCCATTTGGGTTTTCTTGGCACAGATACTGGAATGATTTGCCATTTCTTTCTCCAACTCATTTTATAGATGAGGAAACTAAAGCACACAGGGTTAAGTGACTTCTCCAGGGTCACACAGCTAGTAAGTATCTGAGGTTGAATTTTAACTCAGGAAGATTGAGTCTTCCTGACTTCAGGCCCAGAACTCTATTTACTGTGCCACCTAGCTGTCATTTGTAGGAGTAGAATTCACCTTTTATGCTGAGAAAACAGGACCAGAGAGGTTAAGCATTTTCCAATGTTTACACAGTTGGTGGCAGAAGTAACACTACAATTTATAGATTTTTTTTGTCTCTAAATGCAGCACTTTCCCCACCACTCCTACAATATAGCAAACCTAGTTTGAGAAGAAGAGAGAGCCTGTAATAGGGGAAAAGTATGAGAGAGAGAAATTGGGGAAACATGAAGCATCTTTGATTTACCTTTATTGCTATTTTCAAATGAGATCATATTTGCAAAAAGCCCAGCACATAAGTAGGTGCTACATAATTGCATATTCCTTTTTCCTTCCCTCCCCATTGCTTTATGAAAGAATGTGAACAATCTAAAAATTATTAATGTTTTCCAGGTATCCACTTTCATTATCCCTTTACAATTAAATTAGATTTGAAGGAAAACATTATTTAAATAGCAATTACTGTCTTCTGCAAAGCAATAATATAGATAGATTCCTTGTCAGCATGTATTTTCTCTTAGAAGTGTTACTAAAACACTGAATCTATCAGTCTGAAGTGGGGGTCCCAGCAGTTGGCCCTAAAGTACTCTCCTAAATGTATACAAAGTTCTGAACTGACCTGCTTGAACTTCTCAGGTTTGCAAGAAGCTGAGAAGTGGTCTCTGCATGCAAACTTATTTTAAACGGCCCATGAGCCTTATCTTCCATGAACAAGACTCTTAGTGCTGTCTGTTCCCAGTTAAAATAGTTTTTCAGCTTCTGTTTTTTTGACTTTTTTTTTTTTTTTTACAAAACTCTCCATCTATATTTCTGATTGTAAAATAAAACTATTTCAAAATGACTTGTGCCCTTAGGGGGAAAAATCTGAACCAGTCAAAAATGCAGTTATTTTAAAGAGTAATATACCTTGGAGTTGGGGGTGGATGGAGGGAGCCTTCAGTGATCTCAATATTCCATTAAACACGCAGGACAAAACTTTGCATTTTCTTGGCCTATTGTATTCACAAAAGTCTTTTAAATAGTCCCTTCCTTAACTGAAAGATATCAAGGAACACATATGGTAAACTCTCTGTTCTCTGGCATGTCTGCTGAATGCATGTCTGCATTTAGACTGAGAGGCCACTCAGTTTAACAGAAAACACGTTGAACTTGAAATCTGAAGACCTGGGGTCTACATGCCTACCTCAGAGATATTGCAGGTTTGATTCCAGACCACTGCAATAAAGCAAATAGCACAATAAAGTGAGTCACATGATTTTTTTTTTGTTTCCCAGTGTATATGAAAGTTATGTTTACATGATTCTGTAGTCTATTAAATGTGAAATAGCATCATGTCTAAAAAAACTCTAATATACTTACCTTAATTTAAAAATACTTTATTGTTTAAAAAAATGCTACCCACCATCTGAGCCTTCAGTAAGTTGTAATCTTTTTTTTTTTCCTGGTCTTTTTGGAGGGGAGAAGGCAGGGTAATTGGCATTAAGTGACTTGCTCAAGGTCACATGATTGGTAAGTGTTAAGCATCTGAAGCTGGGATTTGAACTCAGGTCCTCCTGACTCCAGGGCTGGTGTTCTATTCACCGCACCACCTAACTTCCCGAAGTTGGAATCTTTTTGCTGGTAGAGGGCCTTGCCTTGATATTGATAGCTGCTAACTAATCAGGGTGGTGGTGATGGGTGAAGTTTGGGGTGACTGTGGCAATTTCTTAAAATAAGACAACAATGAAGTTTGCCACATAGATTGACTCTTCATTTCACTTGAACACTTAGAGAACACTGAATGGTTGTTAATCAGCCTAATACTGTTACGTCTCAGCAAATAGGGAGGCCCAAGGAGAGGGAAAGAGAGGGGGAGCTACAGAGCCGTCAGAACACAGACAACTCGTATTGCTTAACTTCACCATCTTCTATGGGTGCTGTTTGTATTGCCCCAAAACAGTTACAATAATAACATCAAAGATCAATGATCACAGATCACCATAACAGATATAATAGTAGTGAAAAAAATGAAAATATTTCAAGAATTACCAAAATGATACACAGTGATACAATTTGAGAACATGCTTTGGAAAAATGTTACAGGTAGACTTGCTTGACACAGGGTTGCCACAAACCTTTAACTTGTGAGAAAAAAAAAAGAAAAGAAAACTGCAATATCTGCAAAATGTAATAAAGCAAAGCACAATAAAATGAGCTATGCCTGCATATGCCTTTCTATATATCCCTAGAGCTTAACACAGTGCTTGGCATGAAGCAAATACTTAATCAATACTTGTCAAGTGACTATTAACCAACTGAAAGTTCTGTGAGAGATGACTCAGTGAAGTTGCCTCGTTTCTTTTAACTCCCTATTACATTCCTATCTCTTCTCCATACTTTGTACACCAGTTCTGTCTCACGAGTAACTCATGATTTCCTGGAAATGAGGTAATTTGAAAGAAGACCATACTAATCCACTTCTGAATGGGGCACTTCCAAATTTGGTGAAAGGAAATACATAATGAAGGATTGAAACTGCTTTGCGCCAATTAGAAAGATTGTGAGCTAGCCTCAACAGCCAATGGTGAGGTAGGACAGGTGTTAGAGGTGGAGTTAGGATCAGGACAAGAGTTGCCCACGAGCTTCCACATTTTGCACTCTCTGGAAGATGCTGTTTGAATGACAGGGGCAGTGCCCTTTCTCATGAGAAAGAATAAAGACCTTTTCTGATCTCAGACTCAGACTCTGACCTTTTTTATCTCACACAGTTCCTTTGACTTCCCTGAGCCTCAGTTTCCTCCTGTGTTAAAATATAGTAATCTGATCATGTCACTCCTGTTGACCTTCAAGTTTGGTTGAAACTTGTATATATGTATATATAGTTTATTCCCTTAAGCTAGCAGAATTTATGAATACATGGAAGCCAGAAAATAATTCTGACTCTGAGATAAGCAAGTTGAGGAGAACCTTTTATATTCTTACAGCAATCCCAACTTAGAATGCCTGTGTTACTCAAAATTTATAGTCTCCATATGTGCTTAACCATAGCATGAGAAAGGAATACAATAAGAGAAGAGAAATGCCAAAATTGATTGAAATTACAATCCCAGGATATCTGTTTCCCCTACATAGCATATGTTCATAAAATACCAAGATAAGAAAAGTCCCACTGTTCAAGACAGTGTTCGGTCCCAGGCACCCTGTCCTTAGTGGTCATGAACAGAAGAATGCTCCTGGTCAGTCTCATCTGGCACTGTAGTTGCTGACAGAGGAAGGGGCATTCTGGGTTTACCCAGAGAGCAGAGCAAAGCATGTCTATTAGGCCAGGGTGCTTCTTCTGGTTGATTGGTTCAGACTTTGGCTCTTATTGGGGCTCAAATGTTCTTAAATGGCTATCACTCCCTCAATCAAGAATGTCCTTCTTGCCCTTAAGATGCAACACAAATTCCTTTATTTTGCTTTAAATTCCTTAATAATCTGATTCTACCCTACCCTTCCAGATTTACTGTACACTACTATCCTTGTTCTAACCAAATTGGCTCCCCACTCCCATCTCTATCCTCTCTGCCCCTCTCCTTCCATGTTCTCCCTCTTCATCTTCCTCATTTCTATATAATAGATTTCCAACTTCTTTTAAAGCTCAGTTTAAGTGCTTTTCCTCCAGGAAGTCCATCCTAATGCCTAGTCTTTCCTTATTACTGCTCTCCCCACTCAGAAATTATTTATTTTCTATTTGTTTTTCCTTGTGTGTACAATTTGTTCCCTCTCCCAGAAAGTAAATTCCCTAAGGTAGGGATTGTTCTATTTTGTCTTTGGCTAACAAAGCCTAGTAGTCATTTAATAATGCTCATTGAATGACAGTTGAATGAATGAAATGGGGGGAGGGGGACAATAATTCTTGCACTCTATCTTAGAAGATAGTTTCATGGAAATTGCATTGTAAATTTCGATACCTTCTAAAACCATGGCATTTCCATTGAATGTTGGTCTTTGTGCTTTGTTTTCAAAGAGGACCAGTGACATCACAGGGTTATGTCTTGACTCAAATGAATTAGATTTAGGTGAGGCAGATTTGCAAATACTTGCCAGCCTCACTATCTCTTCCAGAATCATCAATGACAAGACAAAAGTCAGGGCAACTGACAATGACCTGGATGCAGTGGATGACCTTGGCATCTTTAATGTCTGACTGAGCTCTAGTGGTCCACAGCTTCTGATGTAGCTCCCTTCATGGTGGTTGGAAAAATTGTTCTCATCCACCCATTCATCCAAGGCAAGTCTTCATACGCTTAGGGTAGGCTAACTCACCAAAGGGTTTGTGACCTGTCTCAAACTGGTCTAACCTGTCTGCTGAGACATTTACCAGGGTATGGTTACTGCACATGCAAAGCACAGGTGAGAGCTGGGTGGCAAGTGGGCACCAGAAGTGAATAAGTGCTTGGCAGACCCTTATGCCAAAGGTGCTAGTCCTCCCTGAACACCCATACACTGCAAATGAATACACTATTAAATGAAGGAAGGAATAAAGCATCTATTAAGTACTTATTATACGCAAAGCACTGTGCTAAGTTGGAGATTCCAACAGAAAAGTAAGACAGTCCCTGCTCTTAAGTAGCTCACATTCTAATGGGGGAAACAACACATATTGAAGGTTTTAGCTGAAAGTCAGATGGAAGGACCTCATGGTCCTTACGGTGTAGTAGCAAAGCAGATGTGTTAGTAACTTTTCTTCAATGTTATTTCCACTGATGAAATAGTTTTGTGTCTTGATATTGAACCATTTGATAATGCCAAAGATTATTAGTAGTTAATATTTTAAAAGTTATTATTTTTTGGAATGTAAGATATGATTTAATTTTGTTTCCACAGAAATCATATGAAACCTGATTTGAAGCCATACTGATAGCTAATGTCAGAGACAAAAACTGCTTGTAGAGGACAGTGGGGAGGCTGGCACCTGAAAATCAGCATATCTAAGAAGGCTTCTTCCTGTATAGCAAAAGGGACTGCCAGGCCAGGTGTCATTCACAAAGACAAGGCCCATTAACCCAGACTTGGTATTAGATAATGGGACTTTCATTATTGATATCCTGGACTAGAATCTTCAAACTAATACTTTTGTCATATCTATTAGCAATTGAGGAGAAACCTTTTCTCATGCTATCTGATACAGACAAATGGAGAGGTTACTAAAAATATTCTGGGTTGGCATTGCCTTTTATAAAGAATAAAGTATATGAGGATGAGGAAGGGGGAATTGAAATGTGGAAATGAGAGGATATGGTCAAGGGGTGGGATTTAGTGAACCCTGAAATACTAACCTATGGGATTCAAGGTGCGGAATTCCAATCTAGATGAATTATAAAGATTGTGTTTAGTTTAACATTGGACTTGCTGCCTTTCACAAGGGCTTAATAAAAGGCCAAGTTACCTGTCTGAAATGACATGAAATAAAAGTCTTTTTATTTTTCCTAAATTCACTCATAGCCAGGTAAAACTCTTGGTTATTCTAACAGAAGAGACTCATGATTTCATTGACAATTTACCTAAAATTTCTAGTCTTAGAGAATTGCTTAGGGGTACTAAGATGTTAAGTGATTTGCCTAAAGTCCAACTGATTACTAAAAATTAATTTCTTGCCAAATCTATAAAATAGAAAATCAGTTTCTTTTTCTACTCTTCAATCCCCACAATAATTAATCTTACAAAAACTCTGATATAAACAAAGTATTGATATAAACAAAAGTATTGATGCTACCCAAATATTTAACCTAGGACAGGCAGACCCATTTACTTCCCTATTTTGCTGATATTTCCAAAAGTATATTGCTCAAAAATGTTGATAAAAAGTAAACAAAAAATACATTGCTCAAAAATGTTGATATATATGTGTGTATGTACATACATACATATGTGTATATATACATGTATACATACATATGTGTATATATACATGTATACATACATATACTTTTCAGAAAAAGTTTCATTAAATGTGACAATTAGGGCATATATCAAATAGTACTTTGTAGACATCAAATTTATTCCCTAGGAGAAGAGATGTAATTTATCAGCAAGGCAAGAGGAAGGATACAGTAACTATTTTCCCACAAATGCCTTTCTTACCAATATAATTTAGATTCAGGATAACCCAGGCTAAGTAATATATACAGAATGTGATGATGTCTTTTTCTCCCACTGAACTGATTTAAAATTCAAATTAATTGGATTGTTCTGTAAAATTATTTAATGAAGTATAGTTTGCTGTCTTGGGAATCTTGACTATGCCAGGGAATATAATTGATGGGTACTGTTGCAATGTCCCACAGAACAGGTGCACATCAACCATACTGCTCTTCAGCATGAACTTCTGTACTTTTTGGAGCCTAAGACCTGACCTGGTGTTTACCTGTGTACAGCCTACTCTTTACAAAAGGAGACTGGTTGGCTGACAAGAGTCCCTTGGTATGCAGTTATCTAAGGGTACTTAGAGGAATTTGATTGCAGTCCATAAAAGGAATTGCTGAAAAGAGGATTTAAGAAAGTAATCTCTCACAAAAAAAAGGCTGGTGTTCCACCCTTGTACCCCACCCAGAACCAGCTGGGGTTGCCTAGAATAGAGACAGGGCTTCCAAAAATGTGTCTTCATTTTGTACTCTTGGCCAATTTTTTTTTTGGGGGGGGGTGGAGCTGGGGGGATAGTGTCGTGGCAACCTTCCGTGGGA
Organism: Petaurus breviceps papuanus; assembly: GCF_028583685.1. Taxonomy (NCBI): domain Eukaryota; kingdom Metazoa; phylum Chordata; class Mammalia; order Diprotodontia; family Petauridae; genus Petaurus; species Petaurus breviceps. The sequence continues at coordinate 229,166 of NW_027187171.1, forward strand.
TTTGTGATTACCCTGGAATAAAAGTAATTCCTTCCCCCTCCCCGCTGCAATATGCTCTTGAAAACTGTAGCATAAAGTGGGGCATATTGAGCCATTGTGGTATGTCAACCTTCAGAGTTTGGTCTAAGAAAGACAAACTGATTTAGGCTGTATCTGTGTTTATTTCTCTTAAAGCAGGCAGAATGCATGCATCCATGCCTGGGAGCTGCAGGTTGGAAATGAGCTCACTTTGGAGTTAGGGTGCACAGTTTGTACCCTTTCAACAGGGACTGAAGTCACTCAATCATCATTTCACCCCAGACAGAGAAAATATCTCTATACTAGACCACTCCCAGATATACCAGACCACTTCCAGCCTTGGCCTACCTAGACAAAAGAATCTGTCTCCACCTAATCTTGAGTAGAACATAAATGGGCCTTCCTACTTTAGACCAAATTACTTGCAAGCTTGGGGGGGGGGGGTGAGGTGCAGGTGGAGTACGGGTCAGGATAAGGAGAGTCAATGCAATCTCATAATCAGTAAAGTCCTGGAGAACAACTGAACTTGAAGTCTGAACTTTGGAAGGAGGGTGCCTGCAGGGGTTAAAGGGGAGTGGAGGGATGGAAGGAAGCTTTGAATCTTCAAGATATTATTTATAGGTGCGAAGAAGAATCATTAGATTTGAAGTCAGGGGACCTGGGTTCAGATTCTGACCCTGGGTGATCCTGAGGTTGTCACTTAATCTCTCTGGACCTGGGTTTCCTTATCTTTGTTATAAACATGCTCTGTGCTCTGTCTAGAAATAAACCATGCTTGTTGGAGATCCAGGAAGGGTTTTCATTTTCTTTATTTTATATTTATTTTGTAATGAATAAATGGGGAGGCTCCCGAAAAAGACTACAAAGGATCAGAGGCAAGCCCTTTTTATGTTGTTCCCATTTGAATTTCCCTGCTTTGTTCCTCCCTTCAGAGCTGGGGTTGACTCCAGCTCTTCTGGGTTATAACTTTCCCCACCTGCCCATTAAGCATGCATTAATGAAAAGTTGGTGACCATCCCCCATCTGGTTCAAGCCAGCCTAGCTCAGGCCCCTTTACAGATTTATGCCTTCATGCATGTAAACACCCATTGTTCCCGTAGAATATGTAGAAACCAAATTGCCAGCATTTCTCATACCTATAAAATTAAGGAGTTAGGTTGGCAAGAGAACTTTTGAGGTCTCTTCCAGTTGTAAATCTATAGTCCCATTGTCCACAGGAAAAAATATTCTAATTGAATTGCTTTGTGTTCCTAATCAGGATCTATGCACCAAATGAATCCCATCTGGCCATGTTGAGGTTTAGGTTTAGGGGTTTTTGAGACCCCAAAATACCAACATGCCAGGTCCTGCCGAATGAATTCTACTTAAGCCTTCTCTCAGCCAAAGAAAAGTTTATTAAAGAATGGTCATAATGAGCATTTATGACACTTGTATTGACAAGTTGGCCAGATTGGATCTCAGCTAGATTGGATCAGAGTGCCTTTATGGAGGCAAGATGGATCTTATATACAAGAAGGACTGTGGGAGGGATCTTGGGGTGGTCTAGAAGTCAGGGGTGATGGGAAGAGGGGTCCAGGGAGGGTCTTGATGGGACAGAGGTCAGACTCCAGAAACCAAGAGAATGGGATTTTGATGGGATCAAGGGTGGGAACCAGCTGGGAGGTGGAGGCAACTGACAATGGAGGGCTAGACTAGTTTAAGGGTAACAGATTTGGTCATAGATATTTTGATAGGATCAAGGGTGGGAGGTAGCTGAAGACTATCTGGAGATAACAGAAGATGGAAGGCTAGGCTAGGTTAAGGGTAACAGATTTGGTCATAGATATTTTGATAGGATCTAGACTGGGAGGTAGCTGAAGGATACCTGGAGATAACAGAAGATGGAGGGCTAGGCTAGGTTAAGGGTAACAGATATTCACTCATACTGATAATGGAAGACTTTTGGGCTCTGGGAAACACCAAATCTAGTGGGAAGATTCAAGGGTGTTCCCAGAACCTAAACCCCATCAGCCATATGTTATTAAAGTAAAGATAGAGCAAATAATAGTTTTATAACCATTTATTAAAATAAAATAAAAACTCTAAGTCCTCTTGATAAGGATCAAGTGCAAGGTGTGTGTGTGTGAGTGTGTGTGTGTGTGTGTGTGTGTGTGTGTGTGTGTGTGTGATAGTGTAGTCTTGGAAGAATTTACTCAGGCTGTCTCCAAATCAAATAGAGGCATTTATTCTATGTAGGCTCCTTCTTAAGGGAGGTCACAGCGCCTTAAGGGAGGCAGCCCATTAAGGGGGGCAACCCCTCAAGGGAAGCAGCTTTAGATCACATATCATTTCTTTCTCTGGTTTCTAATAGGTACAGAATTGTCTGTGTTACTCAGATTTTTTTTCTTTATTATTTGAAGGCCTTTCCTCCTGTTGCTGGAAAAATTTGTTGCTCATCTTTGGAATTATTAAATCTAACCACTATTTTGACGTTTGCAGTATTGGGTCTTTTTTCTTTCTGGAGGTGACTTGTGGATTCTTTTATTTGGCATTTGCTTTTCTGTGTTCAGAAGTTCTGGGCAATAATCTTGTATTAAGTGGGGTGCACAATCATGGTGCTGAATGAAGAGGTTACCCACTAAGAGGGTTAGGGTTGCTCTGGAGACCCCAAAATACCAACATGCTGGGTCTGGCCAAATGAATTCGACTCAAGTCTTCTCTCAGCCAAAGAAAAGTAAAGCTTATTAAAAATTCGCTTATATTAGACACAGAATAAGTCTGTGCTAGGTCATTCTATGGCACTCTCACTATTCTATGGCACTCTCACAAACATAAAGACAGGATGGGACCTTATATACAGAAGGTTATGGGAGGAATCTAAGGGTGGTCTAGGGGTGTCATTTGGGGAGGGTCTTCAAGAGGAGTTAATGAGGTCAATGAGTGATTAAGGGTAGGAAATAGCTGGAGGCCACCTGGAGACCACAAACAGTGGTGGGCTAGGCCAGTTCAATGGTGGATCCATAGGGTGGGAAGTCTAGTAAATCTAGTAACAGAGGGTGGGAAGTCTAGTAACAGACTTGCCTCATAAAATGAGATGATTTTTTTTTTGCTTTCTGCAATTGGGGTTAAGTGACTTGCCCAAGGTCACACAGCTAGTTTTTGTGTCCTCCTTACTCCAGGGCCAGTGCTCTATTCACTGCTGCCACCTAGCTGCTCCTAAATGAGATGATTTAGTCAGAGTTCAAGGGCCTGTAACTCAAGGACTCAAGGAGAGCTTGAAGGGGGCTCCCAGAGCCCATACCTCATCATTGAACATCATGGTGTTCAGGTTAATGGACTTATTGCATTTTTCTGGGAGACCTATACTCCTTAAGCGATCACACCTCATCTTGTCTTCTAGATCAGTATGTTTCCTTATATAGAGATCGTTTTTTCTTTTAACATTTTCATGTTTTTTCTTCTTCCAAATTGTCCTTCATGTTTATGTTTTTGTATTGTCAATCTATTGTTTTCTTTTTCATTCCTTTTGTGATATTTACAACTTGTGGGAGATAAAGATAGAGAAATATGTTTGAAACCAGGGAATGGGGGACACTTTGGGTGCCAGGCTATGGAGTTTAGACTTTTGAGTAGATCCTTGAAAGTTGTTGAGCAGAGGGAATAATATTCTCAAAGCTATGCTCTAGAAAAATGAATTCAGCGTTGATGTGTAGGAAAATTAAAAGGAATAAACTCTAGGTATTGAAAGACCAGGTAACAATTTGTTTTGTGAATTTTTTTTTCTTACACTGAATTTGCTTACTTTTAGCTGGGTTGAAATTTTGGTTGTTTCATCATAGATCAGTATTAATTAATGAGGAAGAAATATGCCCAATTAAATTATTTTAAAAATATTTATTGTGAATTTAGAAACCATCCACAAATATTCCAGCATATAAAAAAGAATAAGAGGCTCATATAAGAAACCTTCCTCATGTACAATTTTTTTAAGTATATAAATATGTGTGTGCATATAATTTGACATTCATACAAAACTATTATATTTTGTTTGTCTCCCCTTCTGTAATTTTTTGGTTTGTTTTTTACCTTGGAAATGTAGTATTAATGCTTTTTTTTTTTGGCATTTCTATTAGTACCTACTAACCTACCACCCCCACTGGACCTCCCCAAGGAGAAGCATTCCTTTGAAACAAATAGATATAGCTCAACAAACCAAATAAACACATTGTCATGTCTGTTATGTCTCATTCTATATCTCAAGCAATACTGTCAGGCATATGTTCCAAGGAGACCAGTGACAAGACTGGTACATGCATAAATATTAATAACTACACTTTTTGGAGTAATAAAGAACAGGAAACAGAATGGGTGCTCATCAATTGGAGAATGGTTGAATATTACAGGAATGTAATGGAATATTATTGTGCCTTAAAAAATTACATAGTTAAGAGAAATCTAGGAAATGCAGAGGTGAAATAATGAAGACTGGAAGAACAATTTATGCAATAACAATAATAACATGAAGAAAAACAACTTTGCAAGACCTCAATATTCTACACAAAGCAGCAAGGAATAGTGATTGTGAGACACTGATGAAGCATACCTTCTTTTGTTGTTCAGTCATTTCAGTCATAGCTGACTCTTTGTGAGCCCATTTGGGCTTTTCTTAGCAGAGGTTCTGGAGTGGTTTGTCATTTCCTTCTCCAGCTCATTTTACAGATGAGGAAACTGAGTCAAACAGGGTGAAGTGATTTGCCCAGGGTCACACAGCTAGTGTCTGAGGCCATATTTGAATTCAAGAAGATGAGTTTTTCTGATTCTTAGCCCAGTGCTCTATCCACTGCACCACCTAACTGCCCTACTGCTTGACAAAGAGGCAATGGACCCTTCAAATTAGATTATAGTCCAAGTGGGTAATACCATCCCCTAAGGGGTGCTGAACTGATCCAGGGGCTGGTTGTAGCTTTGGGTGCAATTTGGGGGACATTGAATAAAAATAAGGAGACAGTGGCAGCATAAGGAAAGAAGAGAAGAGAATTTTTAATACTGTTTGTATGTATTTCAACTGTTTTGTAACAGAGGTAAAGTTTATAGTGCTTACCTTATTTTCCAAATAAGCACACAAAATGCAAGTTATAACCAATCAGTGGTCAAGTGCCCTTACAGACCTTAACAAACAAGTGTTGTGCATTGTTGGGAAGTCCAGCATGCTTCAGCAGGAACATGTGGGTATAATGATTTTTACAGTACAATATTACATGACTCAATATTGTCATCAAAATTTCAGTGCAGGGAAAAAACCCCACAAATTTAAAATAAATTATTAAATTTAAGATGTATCGTTTGAAAATAATATATTTTTGAAATGATACAATTTAAAAAAACATTAAAGGGTTAATAAAAATAGCTTTCCATGGGAGTGCTGAGTAATTTTTTTAAAAGGTGGCTGTAGGCCAAATAAGTTTGGGAACCTCTGCTCTAGTGGGAAATTATGCCTCTTCTACACAGACAATATTGATATCATCACCATCATCATCATCATAGCATTTAAATAGCACTTCAAAGTTTGCAAAGCACTTTAAAAATATTTCATTTTATCTTCACAAGGACATTGCAAGGTGGATGCTATTAATATCCCCAGTTTACATATGAGAAAACTGAGGCAAACAGAGGTCAAGAAATTTGTCCAGTGTTACACAGCTAGTAGATGTCTGAAGTTGGATTTGAACCCAGGTCTTCCAGGCTCCAGGTTCAGCACTCTATCCACACACATATATGGCATATATATATATATATATATATATATATATATATAATATCTGTCATATATATGATGTATATATGAAACAGATCTTTGTAAGATTCCTGTGCTATATAGCAGAACTTGGACAAGCCTATATTTTTACTGGACTGAATTCTTCATCTTCTGTGAGGGAAAAAGCTCAAAAAACATTGTGTGTCATCACCACCAGCACATAGATTTGCTCTTGTTATTATATTTATCTTTGTTTCATTTGAAAAATTAACCCAATGGTTGGATTTGAGGATCTTCACCAAAGTATGCTTTCCTTAAAGGGAGCTCTTGGCTAATTAGGAAGCCAAGCTGGTTTGACATCTGGCTTCTATTACAGAATGGTTGTACATCTGAATGGTGAGCTCATACTTCAGAGGCAGGGGAGGTACCTTGATCTCCCATCACACAGTCTTTAGGGGATGGCAGGGGAGCAGCAATGGTCATCACTTATAGCTGAGAGGAAGAGTTCTGAGAATAGTGACTAGAGTGATGGCTTTCCATTGGAAATACTTTCATTTTACTATATCATTATGATAATCTGATAGCTGACCTTCCAATTCTAAACAGAACAAGGATATATCTATCCAAGAAGAAGGATGGGAAATTTCCCTCTCATTTACACTGTCTTTTCACTCCTTAATTCCATCAGATTCACCACCACTATCACCATTTCCCCCTGCTTATTTTGCCAAATTATTAGCTGTTGGGTTGGAGGTAATAGAGTGACTACTACTGTGGGCTCATACAAGGATATATGAGCTCTGTGAAGGCAAGGATCCTGCCTAAGTAATCTTCAGATTTTTTTCTAGTGTGTAGTGCTCTGTATGAATTAGGCATTGCTTACATTGAAGTAGAGGGGGAAAAATCTACAGAGAAGATTAGTAAGGGAATATAGGTAAGTGATTGGGTATTTATGGCTATAGGCATATGAATCTGGGGTAGGAAGGATGGATAAGAATTTGAAGAGCATGAAATAGAAGAGGTAAATAAAGTAGGGTGGGAGTGATTGCAAAATTCTGCCCCCTTTTCCCACTGATTTGCTCCCTTTTCAGTATGAAGAAGAAAATTAATTGCTTTTGATTTAATAAGGTAAATTGAGATTAGGATGACTATATTTCACATGTTCTGCTGCAGATGCCATTTTGAGGGGAAAAGGGATGTCCATCCAACCAATTCTCAGCTATATGTGATAAAAGAGAAATGAAATGACACCCCAAATATTACAGACCAATTTTCTATTACATTATAATAGAATATATGAGTAGTGGAAAATGTGGGGTTTGAAAATAATTGTTAGGGGCAGCTAGGTGACACAGTGAGTAAAGCGCTGGCCACAGAGTCGGGAGGCCCCGGAGTCAGGAGGACCCGAGTTTGGTTCCGGCCTCAGACACTTAATACCCACACAAAAAAACTAGCCATGTAACCTCGGGCAAGTTACTTAACCCTAATCACCCTCCAAAAATGCAAAAAAAAATAATTGTTAGAAGTTTTATTAGAAATTCCAAGGAGCAGGTGGAGCCAAGATGGTAGAATACAGACTGAGACCCAGCTGAACTCTCTCAGCAACTTGAAAATAATGCCTCAATTAAAATTTTGGAGTGGCAAAGTAAAAAAAAAAAGGGTCAAATGCAATATTTTTCTATACTAAGCCAACTTAGGTGTTAGGTCCACAGGAGATCTTTGCAATCCTGGTGTAGGTGTAAGCCTGGAGCATGGCAAGATTACTAGAGGTGAGCCTTGGAGATGACCTCCAAAGCAGCAGTATCATTGGGAGCTCTCAGCCCAGAGATTACAGAGGACCCTTTGCTGGCACTGTGTGCAGCTGGCACTGATAGGAAACGCTGTTGCCCATAAGCAGTTCTGAGTTGAAGTTCCAAGGCAGAGAGGAGCACTTGGAATTGGTCACAGGGGCCCTGGTCACAGCTCCAGGGCCAAGAGGAGCACTAATACTTGTGACCATAGGAGAGCAGGGGCTCTTCCTAGATAAAGACCAGAGTACAGACCAGGAGAGCAGTGGCTATACCTCTCCCACCTTGGAAGCATCAAAAACCTGCAGATCCCCAGAACTAGCTTTGAAAACAGCAACAGGAAAAAGTCTGAAGCTTGGGACAGTGCCTCTCCACCCTTAGGTGGGCAGAACTCAACTTTAACATAAAGTTCAAAGTGAAAAAAATAGACTGGGAAAATGAGCAAACAACAAAAAAAGAACTTGACCATGAAAATTATTGTGGTGGCAGGGAAGACCAAGACATATAGTTAGAAGAAGACAATGATGCAAAACAGCTACTAGAAAAGTCTCCCCCCTCCCCCAAAATGCTAATTGAACCCAAGGCCAGCAAGAATTCCTGGAAGAGTTAAAGAGATGAGTGGTAGGAGGAAAATTAGGGAAAGAAATAATAGTGATGTAAGAAAATTATGAAAAGAGAATTAAGAGCCTGATAAAAGAGGCACATGAAATACTGATGAAAATAACACCTTAAAAAAACAGAATTGACTTAATAGTAAAAGAGGCACAAAAATTAACTGAAGAAAACAACTCCTTAAAAAGCAGAATTAACCAAATGGGAAAAAAAAGGCACAAAAGTTCACAAAAGAAAATAATTCCTTAAAAATTAGAATTGGGCAAGTGGAAGCTAATGACTCCACAAGGCTTAAAAAAAAATCAATAACAGAAATTAAAAAGAATGAAAAAGTAGAAGGAAATGTGAAATATATCATTAAAAAAACAAATGACCTGGGAATTAGGAGAGATAATTTAAGAATTATTAGACTACCTAAAAGTCATGATAAAAATAAAGAGCCTAGACATCATATTTCAAGAAATTACCAAGAAAAACTGCCCCAGTATCTTATATTCAAAGAGTAAAATAGAAATGGAAAGAATCCACTGATCACCTCTTGAAAGAGATCCTAAAATGAAAACTCATAGAAATATTATAGCCAAATTCCAGACCTTCTAGGTCAAGGAAAAAAATATTGCAAGTAGCCAGAAAGAAACAATTCAAATATGGAGCCACCATCAGGATTACACACAATTTAATAGCTTCCATGTTAAAGGAACAGAGGTCTGGAAATATATTCTAGAAGGCAAAAAGTAGCTAGGATTACAAGCAAAAATAACCTGCTCAACAAAATTGAACATAATACTTCAGGGGAAAAAATGGATATTTAATGAAATAGAGGACTTCCAAACATTCTGATGGAAAAAAAAGAGTTCAATAGAAAATTTGACATTCACACAGAAGACTTAAAAGAAGAATAAAAAAGGTAAATATGAAAGAGAAATCACAAGTGAATCAATAAAGTTAAACTGTTTACATTCCTATTGAGAAGATGATAAATGTAACTCCTAAGAACTTTATCATTACTAGGGCAGTTAGAAGGAGTCTACACAGACAGATGGCATGGGTGTGTGTTGATTCTATTGTGATGATCTTAAAAAAAAGTAGGAGTGAGAAAGTGGGATGTTCTGGAAGAAGGGGAAAGGGAGAGGTAGAATGGGGGAAAATTTTCTCACATAAAAGAGATATGGAAAAAAGAGCTTTTATAGTAGAGAGGGAAAAGGGAATGAGATGGCAGGCATTATTTGAACCTTGTTCTGATAGGAATTGGTTCAAAGAGGAAGAAATTATATATACACACTTAGTTGAGTGGAGAAATCTATTTTCCCCAATAGGGAAATGGGAGGGGAAGAAGAAGGGAGGGGTGTTGATAAAAAAGGGAGAGTGGATTAAGGGAGGCAATAGTCAGAAGCAAAACAGACTTCTGAGAAGGGAAAGGAGAGAAGGAAGAAAATATGATGGGGGGGGGGGTGGAATACACAGTAATCATAACAGTGAATGTGAATGGGATGAATTAACCCATAAAATGGAGCTGGATAGCAGAATGGATTAGAAACCAGAATCCAACAATATGTTGTACACAAGAGTTGTACTTGATTCAGAAAGAGACACATACAGAGTCAAAATAAAGAACTGGAGCAGATTTTAGTATGCTTCAGCTGAACTAAGAAAGGCAGTGGTAGCACTCGTGACCTCAGAGCAAGCAGAAGCAAATAGACCTAATAAAAGAGATAACCAAGTAAATAACATTTTGCTAAAAGGTACCATAGACAATGAATATAAAAAACTTTTACAGAAAGTTTCTCTGATAAAGGGCCCATTTCTTAAATATAGGGAATTGAGTCAAATTTAGAAAAATAAGAGTCATTCTCCAATTAACAAACGGTCAAAGGATATAAACAGTTTTCAGATGAAGAAATCAAAGGTATTTATACTCATATGGAAAAAATGTTCTAAATCACTATTGATTAGAGAAAGTCAAATTAAAACAACTCTGAGGTACCACCTCACACTTATCAGAAATAACAAATGTTAGAGGAGATGAAGGAAAATAGGTACCTTAATGAATTGTTTACAGAGTAGTGAATTGAGCCAACCATTCTGGAGAACAATCCAGAACTATGGCCCTTAAAGGGCTACAAAACTGTGCATACTCCTTGATCCAACAATACCAATAATAGGTCTGTATCCCAAAGAGATCAAAGAAAAAGGAAAATGGCCTATATGTACAAAAACATTTATAACAGCTCCTTTTGTTGTGGTAAAGAATTGGAAATTGAGGGGATGATCATAAATTGGAGAATGGCTGAAAAAGTTTTATCATATGATTGTGATGGAATACTTTTGTGCTACAAGAAATGAAAAGGGCCTTGGTTTCAAAAACATGGTATGATCTACATGAATTGATGCAAAGTGAAGTGAGAATAACTAGGAGATAATTGTGCACAATAACAGCAATGTTATAATGATGAATTAACTGTGAAAGACTTAGCTGCTTTGATAGAGATAATGATCCAAGACAACTCTAAAAGACTCATGATGAAAAAATGCTGTTCACCTCCAGAGAGAAAACTGATGAACTCTGAGTTCATCATAGGAGTATTTCCTATTTTTCTTTCTCTCTTTCTTTCTTCCTTTGTTTTTTTTTTCTTTTTGGGGGGAGACAATATGGCTAACATGGAAATGTGTTTTATGTAATTTCACATGTATAACTAATATCATATTTTTTGTCTTCTCAGTGAGGGAGGGAGGGGTGCATGGGAGAGAGAATCTGGAACTCAAAGCTTGAAAAGAATGTTAAAAATAAATTTTAAAAAAGAAAGCTGAAACAAATATGGTGATAACAGTCACAGTGGTACAATAAAAAGAACATTGCATATAGGAGTCACAGGAACTAAATTCAAATTCTGGTTCTGCTACTTACTACCTGTGTGACTTTTGGCATGTCACCCTCTCTAAGCCTCAGTTTCCTAATTTGTGAAATGAGGGATTTGAACAAGATGATTTCTAAGATTCCTTCCAGCTCTAGATCTATAATCATAAGCCTGTGAATGTGAAATCTGAGCTTCTTTGGGAGACTAATCACATGGAAGGAAAATAAAACAGAGGAATAAGTGGTCTTGCCTCCGCATTCCCAAGCTCTTCAAAAGGAAAGCTGCCTTCCCATAGACTTGGAACAAATGAGAACTTGAAGGAACCTTGGAAACCAACTAACTTAACCCATTTTTTATAGATCAATCAATCAATAAGCATTTATTTAGCACCAACTATGTGTTAGGTGCTGTGCCAATCACTGGAGATATAAAAAGAGCCAAAAAATAGTCCCTGCTCTCATGGAGCTTACAATATAATGGGAGAGATGTGGTGCCAATGCAAAATTTCTAGTACTGACTGGGACTATAAATATTCCAGCATGGTGCTCAATCACAAAATATAGCAGACTCTCCATATAAAAGACAGAAGCGAAACATTTATTCAGATACCAGAAAACCAAATCCATCATAGTAACATAGAAGTTAAATTTTACATTTTGAGCTGATCCTTGAATCTTTCCAGGGTTAATTTCCCACCCTTTGTTTTTTCATATGCTCAATTAAAAGTGTCAAACTCATCTCTACTTCTTTTACATCTTTTCCTTGTATCATAATATCATTAATGTAGTGGGTAAGCTGTACACCGTGCAGCTTTAATTCATTCAAATGTTCAGCCACAATCCTATAACAAATAGTGAGGCTTTACAGATATCCTTATGACAAGTGGGTAAAAGAATATTGTCTTCCCTGCCAAGTGAAATCAGACTGATCCCATCGTTAAGAGTCTATTGGGATGGTGAAGAAAGTATTGGCCAAATCAATAACTGTGTGCTAAGTCTCATCATATTTCTGGATCCTTTCTATTAAGATGTTAGTATCTGGAACAGAAGCATAAAAGGGAAGAGTCACCTTATTCAGTTGTGTATAATCCACTGTCATTCTCCATGTCCTATCTGATTTTGGTACTGGCCAGACAGTATTATTCCATCATGTGGTTGTAGGGGCTAACACTCTTGCTTCAACATATTCCTTTATGGTATTGGCAATCTCATTTTAGCCACCTGGCACATGATAATGCTTTAAAATAATTACTTCAGAAGGTTCAGGCAAAGTGATTGGGTCCATTTTTATTTTTCCCACTAAAACTGTATTACTTGCTATCTTCCTTACTGCAAATTGGTGTCTTCCTTCAGCTAAATTCAGAGTCATACCTCTCAATATATCTATTCCAATGAAAACAATATGCACAATAACAGTAACAATGTAAATGGAAACAACCCAATGGAACATTGTGTAATTATTGAGACTAAATTTGGCCTCAAAGAAAAGACAAGAAAACCCATCCCTTTTTAGAGGTGGAGGACACTATGGATGTGGAATGTAATGTCTGACTTGGTTGACCTGTGGGTTAGTTTTACCTAACTTTTTTCCTTTTATTTTTCCTTCTGATTCTGATTTGGGTTGTCTATTCTCAACTCTCTTACCTTCCCTTCCCAAGGACTGAATTGCCCTGATACCTCAATACAACTTGTCAACATTATTCCTGCTCATTTATTCCAAAATACCACTTGCAGAAAGGAAATCATTTCTCCTATTTTGCCCTACTACCACTATTTACTCTGGCCCTAGACTGTATTCTTCAGGTGCCTCTTCAGGAGGACCTTCCAGTTGGCTACCATTTTGCCTGCTAGTCTAATTGTATCTCCTATATATTTCCTTTTTTGAAACTGGATGCCATAAGAAGAAGGATTTCTTTCTCCCACTCTCACTAACTCTGCTCCTCAAATAGGTGAGGAGCATTATTATCTCCATGAATAAGGAAACTTATGCAAATATTCCAGTTTGAACCCAAGTTGCATCCCATAATTCACAACTGAACAATTAATCTAGTATCAGTAAAATTTATTACTTGCTTAATATGTGCTAAGTGCTGGTGTGATTGGTGGTGGCCTGAAGAGGACTAAAATAATATCTCTATGTTGGAGTCAAGGTACAATGTGCCCAGCTGTGGTTAATCAGGCCAATATAAGCTCAGAAGGCTCTACTACGGGTTGGGTACAAGTAGTCCATATAAGCATTTGGAATAGAGATGTCTCTAAATTTTTATGTCTCAAATTTCTTTTGAGCTATTGCAATTCTGCTTTGCTCATAGAGCACAATGCCTTCTTTGATGCAAGCACACCATACTAGGTGGTCCTATACCAGTTTCTCCCATGTCACATAAGTGATTTCGAAGTTCTTCAGCAAGACCTTGAGAGTGTCCTTGTATCACTTCTCCTGACCTCTGTGTGAGTACTTGCCTTGTGTGAGTTCTCTGTAAAATAATCTTTTAGGTAAATATGCATTTAGCATTTGAACAATGTGTCCAGTCCATGGCAGTTGCACTTTCTGCAGTAGAATTTGAACACTTGGCGGTTTAGCTCAAGAAAGGATTTTAGTGTTAGGTACCTTATCTTGTCAGGTAATCTTCAGAATCTTCCTAAAATAATTAGGAACTATAATAAAGTAACCTTCTGCTACTTTTTGCTAATCTTGAAATTTAATAATAAATTATCTTATCTTTATTAATAATAAATAATCTTAGGTAGTTTTTTAAAATTACATTGTCAGGGCCCAATCATGGGCAATTAACATTTCCCCAGTTATTTAGGGAAGATATTCTGTCCTTAATTACGTAAAGACCATTTTCTAGTGGTATTCATATAACTAGGTAAAATAGTTTCTAACAGTTTCCTTTATTTTTTCTTCATTTATTATAAATTCCTTTTCATTTTTTATGTTAGAGATACAGCTTTCTTTTTTTCTTAATTACTCATCGATTCTATTGGATTTTAAAAGCAACTTTATTTTTAAATTTTTTGTTTTTTTATCTAAAAAATTATTTTTAAAACAATTTATCATTTGAATTTTTTTTATATTTTATTGAATTTTTGGGGGTTTTCCAGAATTTCCATTTTGTTATTTATTTGGGTTTTAAAAAGATGTATTACTTTTCTATAGCTTGTCTTTAACTATATGCCCAATTCATTGATCTTCTTTCTTTCTATTTTATTGATGAAAGTTCTTGGAAATAAAATTTTTCTCTAAGGACTGCTTTGGCTATACTCCCCCAAATTTGGTATGTTTCATCTCAATCAGGGAAATCATTTAACTAATATTGTTTCATGAATCTTCTTTGACAAAATTATCTATGATTCCTATGATTTGTTCTTTGACATATAAGTTATTCAAGATTAAACTATTTAATTTCCATTTAATTTTGAATCCTTTCTTCAAAGGCCCTTTATTGACTATAATTTTTATTGTGTTGTAGTCAGCAAAGTGTTGTGGTTTTATGATGTGTTGTGCCAGAACCATCTCAAAGAACTCAGAGTCAGACGACCTCTAATCTAAGTATAGGCATTTATTGAGATTGATGCTTCTCATAAAGTGGGCTAAGTTCCAAGAGGAACCAGCAACTTCTGAGAAAGCAAGATAGATTTTTATAGGGTAAAGATGTAATTATATGATAGAAATTATGAATATTGAAAAGGCAGGATGGGTTTGTTAAAGGATTAGGTAATGGGGAAGGGTCCTAGCCACAGTAGAACTATGTGTGTGATTACCCACAATGCATACAGAATGAATTTGGGTGGATATATATGTATGATAATCATTTTATAATAAGTCTCTCTACATCATAAGTTCACTTAAAGGGCAGCTTTTGCTATTACTTCCCAGGTACCTACTTAGGCAAAGTTCCTTCTGCTGTTTTGGGCTTCACATCCTGCTTGGGTTTCCTGGTGGTGTTGTTTTTTCATTGACTGAATATAATGTTAATGGAATAGGAAGATCTTCCCTGTCAATTAATAGGCCTAAGTGACCACATGTGTTCCCTTTTCCCTTGGACCAGCAGCCATATTACCAGGCCTAAAAGTACACAGGTATTTAACTCACAGCTGTGATATATCCTGAGTTACATAGAACCCATTGGGGGAGGAGCTTGACTAAGGGAAGGCTTTCTTAGGGGGAGGCTTGCTAGCAGGAAGGCTTTCATACCTTTTGGTACTAATCTAATTAGGCACTGAGTCATGTGGGTGGTGATGCCCTTTCCCAGACTAGGAGTATCTGGCTATCTCATTATACTGTTCTGGATGAAGTCTTTTACTGTTACTTCTCTTTAGAGTTCTTGGTCAGTATTCAATCTGATTATTTTTTTGAATCATTACTGGTATACATATATGTATATGTATACATACATGTAATATATACATATATCTCCATCTCTATTTATATCTATACCTATATGGAAGAGCGGGTCTTCTTTGTAGCTGTTTGGGTTGCCATCTTGACCAGAATTCTCCATTGCTCACTTTTTAAAAGGTCCCCCAATTTGGCAGCAACTATCCCACCTCCACCCACCACTCACAAATGAACAGTAAAGTCCCAGGACTTGTGTAAATAGCAGTAAAGCCCTCTTTCAGGGCCTCTGTATCAGCAGTAAAGTTCTCTTTCCACAGACCAAATACTTTGTTCTGACAAAGTAACACCAACACAGACAGAAGAGACGGACAGAACGCCCAAATCACAAGCATTCTCACTCTCAGTTCCACTTGGTCCCAGCTTGTGCTCGAGGTTTTCTTTGCCCTTCTCCTTCCTGTTCTGCTCTTCCTGTTCTGCTTGCTCTTTTGGCAAGCTCCTCCCACCATGGGCTCCATGTGATGATGTTAGGCCTGTTAAAGGCAACACAAATGTATACTGTTTCCAATAAAGACCTGACATGATCAAACAAGAGAGTCAAGGACACTTGAATAGCTGAAACAAGCAGCAAAGTACTACTTTGCTTGCCATTACTAGGACAAGATGATATGATGATGTCAGGGTCAAGGTACAGTGCATCCAACTATAGTTGATCAGACTAATATGAGGTGAGAAGACTCTACCACCCGCATGGCTCAAGTAGTCCATAAGAACATTTGGAGTGGAGATGACTCTAAATTTGTGTATCTCATAGTTCTTTTGAGCTACTGCAATTCTGCTTTGCTCATAGAGCACAGCACCTTCTTTGATGTGGACACGTGTAACCCCAACCATGGTAGCTCTCCCGAGGACTGCTGCTGTGAATAATTTTAAGAGTGTAATCACATAGTATAATGAACACTCTTTATTTAGAACTAAATTTTGTTCAATAAAGAAAAGTATAACATTCACAACAATATAACAGTTTATTACTAAGGTGGCCACATAGTCTTAAACAAAATATATCATTCAGTATTTCTTATGACATTCCTCAGAATCCCCACACAACATATATTATTGCATCCCCAAAGTCAGGGGGTGCCAAGCTAGGGTTTTGCTAGCATAACACATCCTTAAGGGGTAACAGAAAATACAAACACCATCCACCCTTAGGTCACACTCAGTTAATACAGAGTGTCCAAGTAAAGTCCTCTTTCATCTTGACTTGAGGTTGGCTTCCAAATCCCATGGTTCTTCCTCTGTGAACTGAGAACTCCCAGTTCTTACCTGGATTCACACAACTCTCACTTGAATTCATACAACTCTTATCTGGATTCGAACACAGGCAGCTCTCTGCACCTGCTCCTTGTCTCAGCTCACAGGGGGTTCTCCACTCCAAGCTCTTCCTGCTCTTAATTGACAGTAGGCTCCAGGGCTCCTGCCCACAGCTTCTATTTCTAGGAAGACAAAGCTTAACAGGATTACAACAATATTTACACACATTACTAGCACTATCATCTCAATTCACTTTCTGTCTGAGAAATCAACACAGATCAACAGACAGAGCACCAACTTCACAGACATTTTCTCTCTCAGCTCTCCTTGTGCTCTGTTCTGCTCCTTCCTGCTCCACCCTTCCTGTTCTACCCTTTTTGCAAACTCCTCCTGCCATGGGCTCCTTGTGATTACATTTGACCATTTTTATTAAGGGCAGGGAAGATATTCAAATTCCCTTAGGCCTATTAAGGCACAGGGAAGATCTTCAAATTACCATTACCATAACAGTCTACTGTTTCCAATCAGACTCTTAATTCAGTCAAAGGAGAGGCTCAGTCAAAGGCACTTGATTGACTGAAACTCAATCCAGAAAAACAGCATAAAGTCCTACTTTGCTTTCCATTACACCACACCATGTTGGGTGGTCCTATGCCAGTGTCTCCTATATCTTACAATCAATTCCAAAGTTCTTCAGAAAGACCTTGAGTGTCCTCATATCACTTCTTTTAAGCTCTGTGTGAGCTCTTTCCTTGTTCTCTGTAAAATAGTCTGTTAGACAAATGAACATTTGGCATTCAAACAATGTGACCAACTCATTGGAGTTGTGTTCTCTGCAGTAGAGTTTGAATGCTTGGCTATTCAGCTCAAGAAAGAACCTCAAAGTCCAGTACCTTATCTTTCCAGTCGATCTTCAGAATCTTCCTAGGACGATTCAAATGGAAGTGATTCAGTTTCCTAGCATGGAGCTGGTATACTGTCCAGATTTCACAGGCATGCAACAATGAGGTCAGCACAACAGCTCCGTAGATGTTCAGTTTGGTAAGCTGTATAATAGCTCTTCTCTCCCACACTTTCCTTTGTAGTTTCTCAGGTAATGATCTATCTCTGTCAATGTGTGTGTCAACCTCATCATCTATTTGTACATCCCTGGGAAGTATACTGCTAAGATAAGTGAACTTATCCACAGCATTTAAAATTTCTCCATTTGCTCTAACTGATGTTTTGGTGCAGTATTGGCTGGTGGAAAACCTGTGCTTTCTTGGCATTAATTGTCAGACCAAAATTAGCACAAGCAGCATTGAATTGATCCATACTTGGTTGCATCTTAGCCTCAGAGGCTGCACTGAGTGCACAGTCATCTGTAAATAAAATGTTGTGTACCACCTGTCCCTTTAGTTTAGTTTTGGCTGATCTCATGAAATGTTTATATTGAAAGAAAGTGGTGAAGGAGGCTAGTTAGGGAAACATTTGGCCTTGTAGCTATAAAACATGAGGCATTTATTCTCACTTAAACTAGAACCATCTTCCTGCAAGTGTCTGGAGGTTTTATTTTTAACAATTAGACCTGTCTGGAGATGGGAACAGGCTGTCTTGATAGGTAGCAAGTTATCTGTCACTGAAGGTATTCAAATAGAGTCTGATGACATCATAGGAGAGATTTGTCCATAAGCAGAAAGTTTGTCTAGATGATTCTTAGAATTCTAAGATTCCATAGCCATGATAACTCATTTCAACACAGCTGCTAATTTATGATGTGCATTACATTAATAGCTCCAAAAAATGCATACTAGTTGGGTTAATTTGACAGCAGCCAACCTGATCCAGAATTTGACAGCATCTTGGCTAACTTCATATTTCCTCTTTATTTCAAAATGGTAATGCTGTAATAATGACTATCTTTCTCCTTTGCTGGTTGTTTAGAGTAGTTTTATGTGCCCCTATACAACCATAGGTAAGTCACTTTATCTCTAAAAGTCTCAATTTCCCCATCTTTAAAATAGGTATAATGCTTATATTACCTAGGCACAGACTTATTATGAAGAGAATGCTTTTTAGACTAAAAAGCTAGATATAAATGTGAATTATTATTATTTTCATTTATAATATCTCTTTGTCTTTCAGAATATATATCATTTATACATACATGCACATGTGTGTGTAACTTTTATCCATAATATTAATACAAGTCAGGGTGGAAATAAATAAATGAATGAATATATGTGTATACAAAAATATGTATGTTGTGGTGTATGTATATACATATATATATGCACACACACAATATATATATATATATATATATATTCATACATAAATACACACATATATCTTCATGGACCTCACAGGAAGAATAGTACCTGCCCCCACAACTGTAATGGTATGCCTGACATTTCCTCTATTAGACAAGCATCATGTTCCAACTGAGCATTACTTTGCAATGTGATAAAATATTGCAAAAAATGGTACCCCATGGTAGCTATTCTCTACAAATTTATCTTAGAACCTTAAAGTTGTTGTGGGTTAAATCTTGCCTGAAAGCAGGAAGTTAGACTAGGGACATATGGTTTTGTCTTAAACGAAAGGGTTCAAAATATATCTAGAGGAGTCTGCCAACAGCTCTGTGCAGTCTTGGGCCTTTAGATTTGAGAGTCCCTAGCCTAGGAGAAGCTTACAGTCAAGCACATGAAATTTCAAGACAAATATTACTAGGGCAAATAAAGCAGCCCAAGAAATAACAACTTAATTTGTATGTCTTTACTCACTAGTTTTGCCAAGAGGATGTGTTGAAGATCAGACTATATACAATATATACAAGAATATATACAAGTGCGACAAGTGTGGGAAAATACATGTCGGGGCTCTGATTCACAATATGTCAGAAAGGGAACTGTGGCAAGATTCAGAAGATATGGATTCTAGTTCTCTTCTCAACTATTCCTAACCCCAATCCTGTTTTTTACAGCTTAGTTGTATGATAAATAATCATACAAACTCTTAAACCTTCATTAACTCTTCTGCAAAATGGAGATAATAATCCCTACGCCATTTGAACACAGAGTACTGGACCATATGACCTCTTGAGAGCTCAGCTCTACGAAATATGATTATAGAAAACATTTTATTTTCTTGCTATTTTTTATCACCCTCATTTTGAACTGTCCTCTTCCCCCTTTTACCCGGCATGTTGTCTCTTATAATGGAGAATTTCTTAAAGAAAAAATGTTTTTCAACATAACCAACCAATATATTAACTAAGTCTGGCAATGTATATTCCACACCCATAGTCCTCCTGCCTCTACAAAGAAAGGAGAATGGTACGTTTTCACAACCTCACCAAGGTCAAACCTCTTGGTCATTATATTTACAGTGTTTAGTTTCAGTTTTTTTGGTTATCAACATTTACACTGTTGCAATCATCATATATATTTTGTTATTCTGATTCTACTTCTTCACTCTACATCAGTTATATGTCTGTATATCAGTTATATGTCCATACATCTCTGAATTTTCATCTAGCTTTATTTGAACCTTGGTGTTCAGAATAACTCAATATTTAAATTTATGATTCTATAGAACATAGAGATTGATGGACATAGCTAATATGAAGAAGCAAAAAGTGACCACTGTTTTTACTAACAGGTTTCAAGAGCATGGATATTGTTTTATTCCTTATAAGTCTTAACTATAGCCATTGATTCCAAAAGAGAAGCACCACTAATTTACTAGCTTGAAGTAACTTAAAACAGATTACCTCATTTCCTTGAGCATCTGGTCCTTTATAATTACTCTTTTATTACCCATTTCATAGGCTTGCTATAAAGTGCTTTATTTTTTTAAATGCATTTTTCTCAATTACATGTAAAAAGAAATTTTAATACTCATTTAAAAAATATTTTTTGAGTTGCAAATTCTCCCCGTCTCCTCCCTTGAGAAGGCAAACAATTTAATATAGATTATATATGTGGAGTCATGCAAAATACATTTTCCTATAAGCCATGTTACAAAAGAAAACAAAAGCAAAAAAACCTAAGAAAAATAAAATAAAAATGTATGTTTCTGTCATCACTCAGTCTCCACCAGTTCTTTCTCTGGTGGTGGATAGTATTTTTCATCATAAGCATTTTGGAACTGTCTTAGATCATTGTGTTACTGAGAATAGCTAAGTCATTCATAGTTGATCATTGTGCAATATTGCTTTTATTGTCTAAAATGTTTTCCTGGGGGTGGAGCCAAAATGGTGGCATAGAGGCAGGAAAACTCCCTGCTCCCCCCCCCCAACCACATCAAATACCCATAAAAAATGATTCTAAACAAACTGTAGGGCTACAGAACCCACAAAGTGACAGAGAGAAACAATCTCCCACTGAAGACAGCCTGGCAGGCCAGTAGGAAAGGTCCATTGCAGCCCACTGGGAGCAGAGCCTAGCCCCCCGTCAACCCGCAGTTTTAGACCTAGAGTGGCCTGACTAGCTGTGGCTAGAGGGACATTGGGAGAGTAGATCACCAGCAGCTGTGGCAGTTTCCAGAATTATCAACACATAGATGCCAAAGACAAAGTGAGAGGTCAGTGTGGACTCTGTGGGAATAAGGGGTCTGGGAGTGTGGTCTGGCCTCTGCTCCTGGAGGGAGAAGCAGCAGAGGTGTGGCAGCCATTCAGCTGCTGCCATGTGGCTGCTTCAGAGCTCCTAGCCTGCAGATTGTAGGGGGACCAAGCAACCATTCCAAGGGATCATCACTCTTGCTTTAACCTGCTTGTATCTGGATCACTGTCTAGGGTGGAGGTCCTGGGGTGTATGAGCAGTCAGCCAGAGCATGTGGAGGCTTCAGAGAGGGCAGCCAACTAATAGCTCTGGCAGCTGAGAAAACCCCAGCAACTTAGGACAAAGCTCCCCACTCTGGTAGCAGAGTTCTACTGTGGCCAAAAGCTCAAAACTCAAGTAATTGAGTGATGATATGAGCAAGCAAAGGAAGCAAGGCAAGCACGGAGGTCCAACTTTGGATTCCTTTTTTGGGGACAAAAAGGATCAAAGCATGGAACAGAAGGAAGACACCTAAGTCAGAGCTCCTATACCAAAAGCTCCCATCAAAAGAATAAGCTGCTTACAGGCCATAGAGGAGCTTAAGAAGGATTTTGAAAACCAAGTAAGAGTAGTGGAGGAAAAATTGGGAAGAGAAATGAGAATGATGCAAGAAAATTATGAAATGAGAATCAACAACCTGACTGAAGAAAATAACACCTCAAAAAACAGACTAACTCAAATGTCAAAAGAGGCTTAAAAAGCCAGTGACAAAAAGAATGCCTTAAAAAGCCAAATGTGCCAGATGGAAAAAGAATCTCAAAAGCACACTGAAGAGAATCATTCCTTCAAAATGAGATTGGAGCAAATGGAAGCTAGTGACCATATGAGAAATCAAGACACTATTAAACAGATCCAAACAAATGAAAAAATAGAAGGCAATGTGAAATATTTCATTGGGAAAACCACTGACCTGGAAAATAGATCCAGGAGAGATAATTTAAAAATTATTGGACTACCTGAAAGCCATGTTCAAAAAAGGAACCTAGAAATCATCCTTCAAGAAATTCTCAAGGAAAATTGCCCTGAGGTTTTAGAATCAGAGGGCAAAATAGAGGTTGAAAGAATCCACCAATCACCTCCTGAAAAAGATCCCAAAAAGAAAACTCCTAGGAATATTATAGCCAGGTTCCAGAGTTCCCAGATCAAGGAGAAAATATTACAAACAGCCAGGAAGAAACAATTTGAATACTGTGGAAACACAATCAGGATAACACAAGATCTGGTAGCTTCTACACTGAGGGATTGAAGGGTTTGGAATATGATATTCCAGAGGTCAAAGGAGCTGGGATTAAAACCAAGAGTCACCTACCCAGCAAAACTGAGTATAATGTTTCAGGGGAAAATATGGTTATTCAATGAAATAGAGGACTTTCGAGCATTCTTGATGAAAAAACCAGAGTTGAATAGAAAATTTGACATTCAGATATAAGAAGCAAGAGAAGCATGAGAAGGTAAACAGGGAAAAGAAATCATAAGGAACTTATCAAAGTTGAACTATTTACAATCCTACATGGAAGAATGATAATTGTAACTTATGAAAGTTTTCTCAGTAAGGGAATAGTTGAAGGGAATATATAGATATGTCTATATAGGATGGTATATGGGCATATGAATACATATGTGAGTGTGTATGTATATATGTGTACAGGTATACATAGACAGAGGGCACAGGACCAATTGAATAGGAAGGGATGATACTTTAAAGGTGAAATTGAGAGGTGAGAGAGGAATATAATGAGAGGAGATGGGGAGAGACAGAATGGGGTAAATTATCTCATATAGAAGAGGTAAGGGAAAACTCTTACAATGGAGGGGAAGAACAGGAAGGCAAAAGGGAATGGTTCAACCTTACTCTCATTGAATTTGGCTTAGGGAGGGAATGACGTACACACTAAATAGGGTATCTCACCCTACAGGAGAGTAGGGGGGGAGAGGATGAGAGGGCAAATGACTGAGGGGAGGGCAGGTTGGGGGGAGAAAAGTTAGAAGCACACACTTTTTGAAAAGGGTCAGGGTCAAAGTAGAGAATAGTACAAGTGGGGGGAGGGATAGGATGGAGGGAAATATAGTCAGTCTTTCACAATATATCCACTATGGAAAATGTTTTGTGTAGCTACACATGTAGAACGTATATTGAATTGCCTATCTTCCCAGTAAGTGTGGATGATAAGGGAAGAAGGGAAAGAATCTAGAATTCAGTTTTAAAATCAAATGTTAAAATATATATATATATATATATATATATATTTTTTTTTTTTTCTTAAATGCAAGTGGGAAAAAAGATATACAGGCACTGGGGTATAGAGATCCATCTTGTCCTACTGGAAAGTTGGAGGGGGGAAGTGGGGGGGGTTAAAGGAGAGAGCAGATTGGGGGAGGGAGTATACAGTGGGATCGCTGTTTTGAGGTGGTGGGTAGGGGAAAGATGGGGAGAAAATTTGTAACTCAAAATCTTGTAGAAATAAATGATGTAAACTAAAAATAAACAAAATTTAACTTTAAAAAAGGGGGGGAAAGAAATAAATAAAGACACAATAGAACATAAAAAAATAAAATAAAATGTTTTCCTGACTCTGCTCATTTCACTTAGAGCAAGTACATTATGAAGTGCAATGCTTACATTTAAATATGTAAATGATTATTATTATTTCTATTGTTATTATTTTGATCTGTTTTTGCCAATTCAACTCAGTAAGCATTTATTGAATGCTTAATATTTGTCAGAAATTGTACTTGTCACTGTGGGTATGAAGAAGAAAGAAAACTCTTGCTTCCCTCGAGGAAACTTACATTCTTTTGAAAGAAATAGCATAAAAACACACACTTTTATACAAAACAATTGAGAATAACTATAGAGAAACTTCAGAGGAGATATTTACTCAGACCTGGGGAAATCATTTCCTACAGGAAGCCTTTCCTGATTTCCCCAGGTGTGAGTAAATATCTGCTCTGAAGTTTGTCTATAGTTATTCTCAATTATTGTGTATAAATTTATGTGTTTTATACTATTTCTTTCAAGAGAATGTAAGTTATGCTTTGAAGGAAAGATTCTGTTGTTTTTCAAAAGATGTATTTGTATTTATTTCCTTAAATATTTTCTATTTACATTTAAAAACATTCATTTAAAAAAATTTCAGTTCCAAATTCTTTCCCTCTCTTCCTCCTTGAGAAATATGATATTAAATTATACATGTGAAGTCATGAAAAATTTATTTCAATATTATCTGTATTTCAAAAGAAAATACATGTGCAGAAAAATCCCAAGAAAAACATAGTGAAAAAAGTATGCTTCAATCTGTATTGAGAGTTCATCAATTCTCTCTTTGGAGGCAAAGAGTATTGAAATTGTCTTGCATCGTTGTTTTCCTCAGAGTAGCTAAGTCTTTCACAGCTGATCATTACATTTTTGCGTTACTACATACAATGTTTTCCTAGTTCTCATTTACTTCGTATCAGTTCATATAAGCCTTTTCAGGTTATTCTGAAACCATCCTGCCATCATTTCTTATAGCACAATAACATTCAATCACAATTATATACCACAACTTGTTCAGCCATTCCCCATTTGATGGCTATTCCCTCAATTTCCAATTGTTTGCCACCACAAAAAGAGCTGCTATAAATATTTTTGTGCAAATAGGATCTTTCCCCTTTTCTTTGATCTCTGTGGTATATACACTTAGTAGTGATATTGCTGGGTCAAAAGATATGCACAAGTTTATAGCCTGTTGGGCATAGTTTCAAATAGCTCTCCAGAATGGTTGGACCAGTTCACAACTCCACCAACTACATTAGTGTCCCTATTTCTCCACATCTCCTTCAGAATTTGTCACTTTCCTTTTTTTGCTATGTTAGCCAATCTGATAGGTAGTAAGTAGGATTCTAATCCATATCTATGAAACAGAGCAAAACAAATTGATCTAGATGCAGTTCAAACTCATGACTGTACTATTTCTGTTAGAACCATTGAATCACAGACTTTCACAACTGGAAGGAACCTCAGATGTCATCTAGTTCAGCTCTTACTTGAGTTCCAAACTCCCTTCAAGTGATACAAAACTCTGTACCCTTTAGAGTTGTCCATTCTGCTTTGGTTTTTAGGTTGTTTTTCCTCAAAAGTAATCAGAAATCTGCCTCTGTAATTTCTTTCCATCACACCTCCTTCTGCTCTTTGTAGCAAGCCAAGAAATCTATTTTTTTTCTTTTTTTAATAGCAGCTATTCAAATATAAGAAGGTTATTTTATGTGTCCTAAAGCTTTGCCTCCCCAGGCTAAATACCCTCACTTTCTTTAGGGAGTTCTTCTTTTGGTGGGGTTCCCAATCTCCTACTATCTCCCACCTCCCAGTGGGGATAGTAATAGCACCTTCCTTTCAGATTATGAGGATCAAATGAGATAATAATTCCAGCACTTAGCACAATGCCTGCCACATAGTAAATGCTATATAAATATTAACTATTGCTATTATTAATCTTGGTTGCATTCCTCTTGTTGAGTTCCTACTTGTCAATTTATTTTTAGTAATAGTATCTAATATTTATATAGTGCTTTAAGGTTTGCAAAGCATTTTCTTTACCTGTATTATCTCATTTGATCCTCACAACATCCCTGTAAGGAAGGGATTATAATTATCCCCATTTTACATATAAAGAAACTGAGGCTGAGAGGTTAAATGACTTGCTCAGGATCACATAACTAGTAAGTGCCAAAATCAGGATTCAAACTCAGGTCTTCCAAGTTTAGCACTTTATTCATTATGTCACCTAGCTACCTCAATTATGTCCTTCAGAAGTCAGCATAATACCCCAGGTGTGGTCTGACCAAGACAAAATACAGCAGAAACACCATGCCCTTGATTCTAGATATAATATTTTTTTTTTTTAATCAATTGGGGTTAACTTGCTTAAGGTTACACAGCCAGTTATTTCTGGGTGTGGTGCTGAATATCTGAGCCCGGATTTGATCCAGGTCATCCCAACACTGGAGCCGGTGCTCTTACTCGCTGAGCCACCTGGCCGCCCCTAAGCAACTGAGGTTAAGTAACTTACTCAAGATTACATGGCCAGGTGTTTCTGGTTGGGTACTAAGTGTCTGAGCCTGGGATTTGATCTCCAGGTCAGTCCGACACTGGAACTGGTGCTCTTACTCGCTGTGCTACCTGGCTGCCCCTCAATATATTTTTTAATGCAACCTGAGAGCACATTGGCACAGCTAAGTGTCACAATGAATAGAATGCCAGGCTTAGAATCAGGAAGAATCATGTCTTTGATTTCAAATCTGGACTCGGACTCTCACCAGCTATGTGACCCTGGGCAAGTCACTTAACCCTGTTTGCCTCAGATGCCTTATCTATAAAATGAGCTGGAGGAGGAAATGGTAAACCACTCCAGTATCTTTGCCAAAAAACCCCAAATAGGGTCAAGAAGTGTCTGACTCAACTGAAACAATTGAACAACAACAAGATCCCATCAACTTTGTTGGATGCCATGTTTTACTGTTGACTTATATTGAGCTTATTATTCACTCAAGCTTTTTATCCATGCAATTGATTTTTTTTAAAAAGACCTTTCCATTTATCCCCACTAAAATCATCTTATTGACTTGGACCCATCATTTTAACCCAATGAGGGCTTTTCAAATTCTTATGAGTATGGTCATTTATTCATGAAGATAACTAGATAGCTTAGATATTTTAATAAGAAGAGATCATATTCTCATTCACATTAAATTATTCTTACTATACATACAGTTTTTGAACAAATGTTTTCTCTGTTGCTGTTGTTATTGTTGAGACCTATGATTTCGTCAGTGTAGGGAATTATTGCTATGAAAACTCTGTTCCCTGAGCAGATTTACAATGACAACTTAGAGTCTTACAGTTGTCTGAAGGCACTGAAAGCGACTTGCCTATGGTCACATGGTTTGTATGTGGCTATGCTTAGGCAAATTTAGTTGATTAAATACATGCCTTATTTTAGGTGAGTTAGTGGGTCCTGACACCCTCAGTATTTGTATCTACCCTTTTTTGTGAGCTTATATTTGTGATCTATTTTTAAACTTTGAGATGGCTTTTGAATGTAATCTCCTTTTTATTCAAAGGGAAAAAAAGAAAAGTTCCTACTTAAGGGATTGAGTCACTTATATTTTCATAGTAATGGAGGTAGAAATCCAATTTGAAAGCAAATGGGATTGTTTTCATTAGTCTAAAGCAATGTTTAAAGTGCTTAACTTGGTGGGCACTTTGATCCAACAGAAACCAGGATTTATTTTCTGAAGGTCAAGTGAGTTTGGAGCGAAAGGCATAATATAAAAGCAGAGGGGAATTAATGTAGATGCAAAAATTTTAAATA
Organism: Petaurus breviceps papuanus; assembly: GCF_028583685.1. Classification (NCBI taxonomy): domain Eukaryota; kingdom Metazoa; phylum Chordata; class Mammalia; order Diprotodontia; family Petauridae; genus Petaurus; species Petaurus breviceps. The sequence goes on from NW_027187171.1 coordinate 256,757, forward strand.
AAATATTAGCAAAAAATTAGAGCAACTTGTCATGAAAACAATACACTATGATCAAGTAGGATTTATACCAGGAATGCAGAGCTGGTTGAATATTAGGAAAATTATCAGCATAATTGATCATATCAGCAACAAAATTAACAGAAACCATATGATTATCTCAATAGATCCAGAAAAAGCTTTTGACAAAATACAATACCCATTCCTATTAAAAACATTAGAGAACATAGGAATAAATGAAGCCTTACTTAAAATGATTAAGTAGCATCTACCTAAAATCATCAGCAAGCATTATATGTAATGGGGATAAGCTAGAAGCATTTCCAATAAGATCAAGGGTGAAACAAGGATGCCAATTCTCACCAGTGTTATTCAATATGGTACTAGAAACGACTTTAGCAATAAGAAAAAGAAATTGAAGTAATTAGTATAGGCAAAGAAGAAACTAAGCTATCACTCTTTGATGATGATTTGATGATATACTCAGAAAATCTTGAAGAATCAAGTAAAAAACTACTTGAAATAATAAACAACTTTAGCAAAGTTGCAGGATATAAAATAAATCATTGGCATTTCTACATATTACTAACAAAGCCCAACAGTAAGAGAGAGAAAAAGAAATTCCATTTAAAGTTACTGTAGACATTATAAAATATAGGAATAGATGTGATACAGATTCTGTTCTTTAAAAGCTTACACCATATAATGAAAAGGAAGAAAAGTACACACACACACACAAACACACACACACAAACACACACACACACATGAGATAAAGGCAAACAGGAAATGTAGACAAAGTACTGAGAAACTTGAGAAGGAAGAGAGCTCACTTTCCTCTTGGAAATATTACCTTAAAACATTTTAGATTTAGGCTGATCAAGACCTCTGCCTTAGAGGAGGGGGTCAGGAGAACATGAATCAAGACAGAATGATTAATAAATTTCCATAAGTGTAGCCTCTGACTCCAAAGGAAGTCTACTAACTCCCTATGTTTAGTGTTATTTGATCTGTCATGATCAATGCATTTAAAGGTACAAGTAATTCTGTCTACCCTACGATTAGTACATTTGCAAAAGGCCCTAGCTTCTGGTGACCACATTAGTATAAAAACACAAAGCCTCTATTTCATATTGACTAATTGGGTTTGGAGAGCACTGTCCTTTTAAAATCAGTTCTGTATGTGTCTTTTGTGTCCTTGGACCTTACAAATTTGGGTACACAGCAGGTACCAGTTTTACACTTATGTCCTTGTGGTTTAGATATCACTTTCTATGCCTTTTAAATCAATTTACTGTGAGATTTTATCTGCATTCTTTGAAATACTAAACCTGACCCAAATTCATCCAGTACTCCATTTGACAAAGAAGGAAACTGAGGAGCAGGGATGTGCAATGACTTGCCACAAAGGTGGTAATGGGCAAAAGGAAGGTGATCTCAGAGGGAAAGAGACTAGCTATGGGGAGTGAAAATTGAGCAGGTAGGAGGAAGAGATCAGAAAGGGCTTCTTGGAGAAAGTGGGATTTGGGCCCTCTTGGCTCTATCTTCTTGATAGAGAAGCCAGGGGGTCAGGAGAGAGAGTACTCTAGGCATAGGAGACAGCTAATGAAAAGGAATGGAGTCGAGAGATGGTGTGGGGTGTGCGAGGAATTTCAAGAAAGGCCAGGGCCACTGGATCATAAAATATATGGAAGGGAGTAAGTTAAAAGAAGACTAGAAATGTAGGAAGGGACCATGTAGTAAGTGTCTGGGGTTGGATTTGAACTCAGGTACTCCTAACTCTAGGGCCACTGAGTCCCTTAGCTGCCCCATTGTATAATCTATAACATCATAGATTTAAAGCTAGAAGGGACCTTCAAGGCTAGTGAGTCTGGTCTTTTCATTCTACAGTTCAGGAAACTGAGGCCCAGAGAGTCTAACTGATTTATGTGGCCTGGCAGGGAAGAGGATTTGAAGCCACATCTCCCTGACTCTGAGTCCATCATGTGCCTCATCCATTATACCAAAGCTGCTTCGATAGTGAATTAAAACAATACTTTGGGAATCACAGTTCCCCAGGTGTCAGAAGGAACCTCACTTTCCCCTCAAAATAAAAGAGCATAAAACATAATCCTAAACTGAGAAATATGCTAAGATTTAGGCTCTGAGGCCTCTTCTTTTTTCGTTTCAAAAAGCCTCATTCACACATCCTAAATCTGGTAACCAGAGATGTGATAGGAGTGTCAGCAGAGGCCCTCCGACTGTCTCAGCCCTGGAATTCCTGTGCTGCATTTCAAAGATGTACATGGCAGAACTCTCAGACTTTCACCAGGAGGTATGAGATGACTGGCCTAGAGAGACAGCTTTGAGAAATGTGTTTGGATTTGTTTTTGTTTTTTTTTAAAGAGCATCTAGTTAATTATTTGTAACAATAATGTAAATCTTGTGGAATCAAATATGTTCCCACAGTCAGAGTTTGGGTTCAGACATCAGATACAAAGCTTGGACACCCAAAGAAGAATGACAGATTTGAAACCGCACATACTGCAGAGTCGTCCCTGAATATTTTTAGAATCACTTTTCAGACAAGCCATATATGGAAGCTGCTGACCCAGAAAACGAGTCCAGAAATAGCCAAAATGTGGCAGGGTGATAAGCCCACAAAACTAGATAGGTTCACCTTTTCATGCCCAATACCATCTAGCACAGTCTAAAATACCTAGGATGACTCAATATTTATTATTTTATTTTTGCTTTTAAAATTTTGCTTTTCCTGGCCTCGTCTTTGTCATTAGTAAAATGGGCTAAGACATATTCCTCAATCTTGTAAATTATTAAATAATGATAAACATAGTTAATGTTTATATATCATTCATTGTGTGCCAGGCACTGTGCTAAGTTCTTTTATAATTATTATCTCATTTGGTCCTTACTACAACTCTGACAAGTAAATGCTATTATTATCCCTATTTTACAGGTGAGGAAACTGGCAAATAGGGGTTAAGTGACTTCTAGTAAGTGGAAAAGCCTGGATTTGAAATTCCTAACTGTAGGCCCAGTGCTTTAACCCTTGTGTCGCCTAGCTGCTTACATGTTATTAAAGGATTCATCACAGAAAGTTTTTAACTAGATGGTGAATATTTTCACCCAAAACAACTCCTAAGATGTCCAAAGACATACAATTAGTTGATTACAAAGCTAGGACTACAGTTTAAGGGGAAAAAAATAGTCTCTTAAATAAGTATTTCCATGTTCATTCGAATTTTTCAAATTATTGTCTTTTGCCTTTTGGTGAATATACAGCTGTTTCTAAGTGGGGTGGCAGTGAAAAGTAGGGCTGGGAATAAGCCCTTTCTACTTCTTTCTTTTTTAAACTAATTAATTTATTTTTATTTTTCAACATTCACTTCCATAAGTTTTAAATTTTCTCTGACTCCCTCCCTCTCTCCTCCCCAAGACAAAATGCAATCTGATACAGGCTCTACATATACATTCTTTTTAAACATATTCTCACGTTAGTTATGTTGTAAAGAAAAATTTGAACAAATATGAGGGACCATGAGAAAGAAAAAACAAAACAAATTTTCAAAAGAGGGCAAATAGTATGCTTTGATCTGCATTCAGACTCCATATTTCTTTCTCTGAATGTGGATAGCATTTTCCATCATGAGTCTTTTGGCATTGTCTTAGGTCCTTGAATTGCTGAGAAGAATTAAGTCTATCAAAGTCAGTCTTCACACAATGTGTCTGTTACTATGTATAATATTCTCCCAGCAATGCTCACTTCACTCAGCACTAGTTCATATAAGTCTTTCCAGGTTTTTCTGATGTCTGCCTGCTTGTCATTTTTTATAGCACAATAGCATTCCATTATACTCATATACCACAACTTGTTCAGCCATTCCCCAATTGATAGGCATCCTCTCAAAATCCAGTTCCTAGCCAACACAAAAACAGCTGCTGTAACAAAATTTAATAAAATAAAATTGAAGGGAAAAAAAAGAACTGCTGTAAATATTTTTGTACAAGTGGGTCCTTTTCCCATCTGTATGATCTCTTTGAGATACAGCCCTAGCAGTGGTATTGCTGGGTCAAAGGGTATGTACATTTTTATAGCCCTTTATGCAGAGTTCCAAATCACTCCAGAATGGTTGGATCAGTTCACAACTTCACTAACAATGTGTTAGTGTTTTAATTTTCCCACATTTAAAACATTTATAATTTTCCTGTTTCATCATGTTAGCCAATCTGACAGGTATGATGTGGTACCTAAGAGCTGTTTTGATTTACATTTCTCTAATCAATAGTGACTTAGAACATTTTCCCATATGATTATAAATATCTTTAATTTCTTCCTCTGAAAACTGCCTATTAATATCCTTTGACCATTTATCAATTGGAGTTTTTTATATATAAAATATAAAAAAATAAATTCAGTTCTCTAAATATTTTAGAAATGAGGCCTTTATCAGGGACACTGGTTGTAAAAATTCTTTCCCAATTTTCTGCTTCCCTCCTAATCTTGGTTGCATTGATTTTGTGCAAAAACTTTTCGATTTAATGTAATCAAAATTATCCATTTTGCATTTCATATGTTCTCTATCTCTTTTTTGGTCATTAATTCCTCCACTCTCCATAAATCTGACAGGTAAACTATTCCTTGCTTTCTTTATTTGCTTATAGTATCAGCCTTTACATCTAAATTGTGTACTCATTTGGACTTTATTTTGCAAATATAAGCTCACAAAAAAAGGGTAGATGCAAATACTGAAGGTGTCAGAGACCCCACTAACTCACATGAAATAAGGCATGTACTTAATCAGCTAAATATTTGCCTAAGCATAACTACATACAAGCCACGTGACCATAGGCAAGTCACTCTCAGTGCCTTCAGACAACTGTAAGACTATAAGTTGTCATCATTGTCAATCTGCTCAGGAAAGAGAGTTTTCATATCAAGACGTTTGCCTATGTCCAGTTTCTGCCAGATTATTTTCCAGTTTTCCCAGCAGTTTTTGTCAAATAGTGAGTTCTTATCCTAGAATCTGGGGTCTCTGGGTTTATCAAACAGTAGATTACTGTAGTCATTGACTACTGTGTCTTGTGTACCTAATCTATTCCATTGATCTACCCCTCTGTTTCTTAGCCACTACCAAGTAGTTTTGATGACTTCTGCTTTATAATACAATTTAAGATCTAGTATGGCGAGGCCACCTTTCCTAGCATTACTTTTAATGAATTCTCTTGATATTCTGGACCTTTTGTTCTTCCAGATGAATTTTGTTATTATATTTTCTAGATCTATAAAATAATTTTTGGTAGTTTGATTGGTATGGCACTGAATAAGTAAATTGATTTAGGTAGAATTCTCATTTTTAGCTCAGCCTACCTATGACCAACTGATATTTTTCCAATTATTTAGATCTGACCTTATTTATATGAAAAGTGTTTTGTAATTGCATGCATATAGTTCCTAAGGTTGGGCTTTTTTTTTTTTTTTGCTTTTTTTGGGGGGGAAAGGTAGGGCAATTGTGGTTAAGTGACTTGCCCAAGGTCACACAGCTATTTTGTGTGTGTGTGTGTGTGTGTGTGTGTGTGTGTGTGTTTTAAGTGTCTGAGGCCAAATTTGAACTCAGGTCCTCTTGACTCCAGGGCCAGTGCTCTATTCACTGCACCACCTAGCTGCCCAGCTAAGGTTGTTTTGGCAGGTAGACTCCCAAATATTTTATAATTTTATAATATCACATCTATTCCTATTGCACATAGTGAGTGTTTAATAAACACTCATTGTCTGGTTTGTGTTTTTAAAATTTTACAACTCTTCTTAGGATAATTGAAGACAAAGTAGGTATCGAGGTGTCACAAAAACCAGGGTCCAGAACCACTAGTCACAAAACCAATGAAGTTAAATTAGAAGAGAAGCATAAAACTGGGTGGCGGGGTAGATCTTTGTAGAAGTTTCTCTCATAAAGGTTTCATTTCTAAGATATATTACTGAGTCAAATTTACAAGTCAAAATTTCTAAAATATAACGGAGTCAAATTGACAAGAATAAGAGCTATTCCCTAATTGATAAATGATTACTGGATATGAGTAGGCAGTTTTTAAAGTAAGAAACACAAGTAGAGAAATGCATATTAAAAGAACTCTGAGATACCAACTCATTCTCATCACATTCACTGAAATGACAGAAAAGGAAAATGATAAATGCTGGAAGGATGTGGGAAAACAGGCACACCAAGGCACTTTTGTTAGAGCAGTGAGCTAGTCCAACCATTCTGGAAAGCATTTTGGAACCATGTCCCCAAACTATTAAACTATGTGAATTCTTTGACCCAGCAATGATGCTACTAGGTCTATACTCCAAAGTGATCAAATAAAGAGGGGAAAGGAACCATGTATACAAAAACATTTATAGCAGTTTTTTTTTATTTCTGTGGTGGCAAAGAATTGGAAACACAGGGGACAGTCATCAATGTGACTGAACAAATTATGGTATATGCATGCAATAGAATACAAGTGTACTGGAAGAAATGATGAAAGGGATGGTTTTAGAAAAATCTGGTAACTCTTGTTTGAATTGATGCAAAGTGAAATGAAGTTCCCTCTCCCCACCCCAAGGCATTCTGTTTACCCTTTCCCCCACTCTGTCCTCCTTTCTATCACTCCTCTGCCCCAGTTTCTCTTATTCTCTTCCCCTTCTATTTTCCTGTAGGGCAACTAGATTTCTATACTCCATTGCCTGTATATCTTATTTCCCAGTTGCATGTAAAAACAATTTTTAATATTAGTTTTTAAAATTTTTGAGTGCCAAATTCTCTCCCTTCCTCCTTCCCCACCCACCCTCATAGAGAGGGCAAGCAATTAGATATAGGTTATAGATATGTAGTCATGCAAAACACTTCCAAAATAGTCATGTTGTGAAAGACTAACTATATTTCCCTCCATCCTATCCCACCCTTCACCCATTTATTCTATTCTCTCCTTTGACCCTGTCCCTCCTCAAAAGTGTTTGCTTCTGATTACCCTCTCCCCCAATATGCCCTCCCTTCTATTATTGCCCCCTCTCTTATCCCCCTTTCCCTTACTTTCCTGTAAGGTTATATAGATTTTGGGGTGGCTAGGTGGCACAGTGAATAGAGCACGAGCCCTGAAGTCAGGAGGACCTGAGTTCAAATCTTGCCTCAGACACTTAACACTTACTAGTCATGTGACCTTGGGCAAGTCACTTAACCCCAATTGCTCTGCCCTCCCCCCTCCAAAAAAAAAAAAAGCAAAAGAAGGTTATATAGATATCTGTACCCAATTGACTGTGCATGTTATTCCCTCCTTAAGCCAAATCCAATGAAAATAAATTTCATTCATTCCCTCTCACCTCCCCCCTCTTTCACTCCATGGTAAAAGCTTTTTCTTGCTTCTTTTATGTGAGATAATTTATCCCATTCTACCTCTTCCTTTCTCCTTCTCCCAGGACATTCCTCTCTCACCCCTTAATTTTATTTTTTAGATATCATCCCTTCATATTCAACTCACCCTGTGCCTTCTGGGTGTGTATATCTATGTCTGTATCTGTATCTATATCATCTATAATCATGAGTTACAAATATCATCTTTCCATGTAGGAGTATAAGCAGTTCAACTTTAATAAGTTCCTTATGATTTCTCTTTCCTGTTTACCTTTTTCATGCTTCTCTTGTGTCTTGTATTTGAAAGTTGAATTTTCTAGTTAGCTCTAGTCTTTTCATCAAGAATGCTTGGAAGTCCTCTATTTCATTGAATATCCATTTTTCCCCTTGAAAGATTATACTCAGTTTTGCTGAGTAGGTGATTCTTGGTTTTAATTCTAACTCCTAATTCCAAGCCCCCTGTTTCCTTAATGTAGAAGCTGCTAAATCTTGTGTTATCCTGATTATGTTTCCACATTACTTCAATTGCTTCTTTCTGGATGCTTGCAATATTTTCTCCTTGACCTGAGAACTCTGGAATTTGACTACAATGTTCCTAGGAGTTTTCCTTTTGGGATTTCTTTCAGGACGTGATTGGTGGATTCTTTCCATTTTTATTTTATTTTATTTTGCTTTTTGAAGGGCAGTTGGGGTTAAGTGACTTGCCCAAGATCACATGGCTAGTTTTTGTGTTAAGTGTGTGAAGCCGGATTTGAACTCAGGTCCTCCTGACTCCAGGATCAGTGCTCTACTCTCTGTGCCACCTAGCTTCCCCTTTCCAATTTTTTTTTTACCCTCAGATTCTAGAATATCAGGGCAGTTTTCCTTGATAATTTCTTGAAAGATGATGTCTAGGCTCTTTTTTTCTATCATGGCTTTCAGGTAGTCCAATAATTTTTAAATTATCTCTCCTGGATCTATTTTTCAGGTCACTTGTTTTTTACATTTTCTTCTATTTTTTTTTCATTCTTTTGGTTTTGTTTTCAAATTCCTTGATTTCTCATAGAGTTCTTAGCTTCCATTTCCTCCATTCTAATTTTTAAGGAATTATTTTCTTCAGTGAGTTTTTGGGCCTCCTTTTCCATTTGGCCAATTCTATTTTTAAGCCATTCTTCTCCTCATTGGCTTTTTGGACTTCTTTTGTCATTTGGTTTATTGTATTTTTAAGGTGTTATTTTCTTCAGTATTTTGGGGGGGGTCTCCTTTAGCAAGTTGTTGACTTGTTTTTCATGATTTTTTTTTTGTATCACTCTCATTTTTTCCTGAATTTTTCCTTTACTTCTCTTCCTTGATTTTCAGAATCCTTTTCAAGCTCTTCCATGGCTTGCGAACAATTCATATTTTTCCTGAAAGTTTTGGATGTAGGAGCTTTGACTTTGTTGTCTTCTTCTGGTTGTATGTTTTGATCTTCTTTGTCAGCAAAGGAAGATTCTGTAATCTGATTTTTTCTCTGCTCATTTTGCCAATCCATTACTTGACTTTTTTTTGCTTTTTGGAGGTGGGGCAATTGGGGTTAAGTGACTTGTCCAAGGTCACAAGGCTAGTAAATGTTAAGTATCTGAGGCCAGATTTGAACTCAGTGCTCTATTCACTGAGCCACCTAGCCTCCCCCAATTACTTTACTTTTTAACTCTTTGTTAAGGTAGGACTCTTCCAGGATGGAGGGTGCACTTTCCAAGCTTCAGAGGTTTTGCACAACCGTTTTCGGAGTACTTCTAGGGACATGTAAATTTTCAGTTCTTCTAAGGTCATTTGGTCAAAGGAGAGGTGTTTACTCCTCTCCTGCCTATACTCTGGTCTGTGATTGACCACAAGCACTGTTTTCCGCCTTGAAACCATGAGGAGGATTTCCTCTCCACCACTGCCACAAGCCCTGCCTCCCCAGTGTTACTCCTCGCCCCAGGACCACCACTCAGAACGGCAACCCAGTTCCAGGAAAAGGCAAAGCAAGAGATTCCTGCCTCAGTGGCAGAAAAGAGATCCCTGCAATATCCCTCGATCAACTGCTCAATCCCCCCACAGTCCATTTGGCTGAGAGCTCCAAAAGCAGCTGCTGCCACCACCCAGAGCTTGGGCTCCTCTTTCACCCAGATCGGACAGACCTTTCACACTGATCCCTTAAGTTGTCTTTGGTGTTTGTGGGCTGAGAAACCTGGACACTGCCACTGCTACCAGTGATTCAATCCCCTGAGACCTGCTCCAGGTTTGTTGGGGCCAGGTCTGTGCTGGTGTGGTTTTACTGTGCTGCGCTCCTCTCTTTCAGTCTGGTGCAACAGACCTTTCCTGTCAACCTTCCAGGTTGCCTTGGGCTGCCTTTGGCTTCCAGGTTTATTTCACTCTGTCATTTTGTGGGTTCTGCTGCTCTAGAATTTATTTAGAGTCATTTTTTTGCAGGTATTTGGAGGGGTTTGGGGGAGATCTCAAGCAAGTCCCCACTTTTACTATGACATCTTGGCTGCACCACCAATCTTACTGTTTTAAATGCCAATAAAGGTTTACTGTTGTATCTTTCATCCTGCTCCTCATCTACACAACTTAGAACCCTTGGCTTCCTTTAAAGCTCAGCTCAACAAACACATTCTACAGGAGTCCCTTCTTAATCCTCCTGGGTGCTGGCATTGCCCCCTGAAATTTCCTTGCATTTTTTGTTACTTCCCCAAATTGACTACAAGCTCCTTATTTGCCAAAATTATTCTATTTTTGTCTTTATACTAGGTGGCACAGTGGATAGAGTATTGAGCCTGAAGTCAAGAAGATTCATCTTCCCGAGTTCAAATGCAACCTCTGATACTCACTAACTGTGTGACCCTCGGCAAGCCATCTAACCCTATTTGCCTCAGTTCCTTATCTGTAAAATGAGCAGGAGAAAGAAATGGCAAACCACTCCAGTATCTTTGCCAAGAAAATCCCAAATGTGGTCCCAAAAAGTTGGACACCACTGAAACAATTGAACAACAACATACTTTCAGCACTTAGCACACTGTCTTGAAACATAGGATGTATTTAATAAATGGTTACTAATTTATTGATGAAGATCTCATCCCCCTTCCTGATCTACAGTGTCTATGCTATGGTGCTATGATGGTGCTTAAGGGTTATTGATTTGATGCTGAGTTTTTGTTAAAAACCTCACCTTCAATCATAATATTGTTGCTATGGGGAAATATAAGGTGTTTGATAATGGTCCTCTTTATGGAGTGGTTCAAACAATTTATTAGCGGTGTTGAGCAGAATTGCCACACAGGGGTACATATAATAGGAGTGGTTTGGTATAGTAGAAAGATGATTAAACTTAAGAGTCAGAAGCCCAAAGTTTGGTTAGATGTTATACCATTTTAGTCATGCCCTCTCCAAACCTAGTTTCCTAATAAAGGAAATGGGAATAATAATAGTTGCATTACCTAAGTTACAAGGTAATTGAGAAGAAAGTATTTTGTAAACTTTAAAGCAATACCATGTGATATATTAAAAAAAAACTTGGGAAAGTAAGATTTTGCAAAGATTATAAGCATTCATGACTAAAGGAACTACTTGTTTTTTTTTCTCAATAGCATTTTAAAATAATTCAATCTATAATAAAACCATTTCAAGGTTTGAAATGTAAATGACCTGTAAAGGTCATGTCAACAGTAGTAATTTTTAAACATATTTTTAAAACCACCATCAGGTGCATGTATGCTTGAGAAAAGAAAGGAATTCATTATATATTAGGAAGAGGGACAACCAAGTATGCCATGGAATCCATATATATATATATATATATATGTATATATATTCCATTGATTAAATAAATCTTCAGTTCAGGGAAGAGTAATCCTTACAGGGCTCTAGAAATCTTCTAATTATACATGGAGAGCTGGGATGGACCTTCAAGGCTCTTTGGTTCAACTCTCCCTCATTCATTTTACATATAAGGAAACAGGCTCATAGAGTTTAAGTAATTTGCCCAAGGACACAAAGGTAGTAAATGAAAGAGCCAGGATTCAAATCAAATATCATATCTCCGAGTTCAATGGGGAAGTACAATGTACTTTCCATTAAAGCCCAATGTTTCTCTAAGGGTAGAATAGCCTAGAGAAGACGTAAGATAAAGGTTAGGATGAGTCATTAATAGAGGGACCATGGCATGGTTCTGTGATCCAAGAGACTAAGACAAAGGGTAAGACCATTCCCAGAATTCAAAGCTTTAGGAATCTACCAAAAATGAGGGGACTGTAAATCAGGGACTGCAGAAAAGGAAACACTTAAGCTGCTTCCAGGAAACTTAGATCTTAGATTTCCAGAGATGTGCTTCGACTGTCCTAATGATTATTTATGTCCTGTTTGGTTCTGAATGGGGACTGCTGCCTCCTGGGACTAAGCCATTCATGTAGAGGAGTGCATTGCTACTAATAGAGCTAAATGAATGCTTCCAGGATGCTGAGTGGATCTTCTATGACAGATTTATAGGACATAGGTAAGGATCACACAAGATGAGAAAATATGAAGGGAGAGTGTAACCACCTTCATGAGATCACAGATCTACTAAAATATTTTTTAAAAATAGTGGCCATATAGCAGAGTCATTCCTTTTCATAGGCAGAGTAAGCAGTTATGCATCTATAATTAGATATGATTATTATATGATATGATATGATTTAAAAAACACAGAGAGTACTACTAACCAGACAAAAATTGAACTTATGCCAAGTCATGGTGATAAATCAATCATATGTTCTCAGTGAGATACTGCTTTGCTTAGAATTCAAATGGAGTTCAGGATGAGACCTCTTTCTCTATATAGATTTATAATCATAAATTCATAAAATTTCTACACCTTATTTGTCAAATAGCTAATAATGATAATCATTATAGCTAGCATTTTCTTTTTAAAAATATTTATTTTTAGTTTTCAATGTTCACTTTTATAAGATTTTTAGTTTTAAATTTTCTTCCCCTCCCCAAGACAGTGTGCAATCTGATACAGGCTATACATGTGCAATCATATTAAATGTATTTCCACATTAGCCATATTGTAAAGAAGAATTAGAACCCAAGGGGAAGATTGTGAGAAAGAAAAACAAAAACAAAAAAGAGAGAGAGAGAAAGAGAAAATAGTATGCTTCAATCTGCATTCAGACTCCATAGTTCTTTTTCTGGGAGTAGATAGCGTTTTCCATCATGAGTCTTTTGGAATTTCTTAGATCATTGCATTGCTCAGAAGAGCTAAGTCTATCAAAGTTGGTCATCACAAAATGTAGCTGTTACTGTGTACAATGTTTTCCTGCTTCTGCTCATTTCAGTCAGCATCAATGTTTGTGCAAGTCTTTCCAAGTTTTTCTGAAAGCTACCTGCTCATCATTTCTTATGGAACAATAGCATTCCATTCCATTCATATACTACTTGTTCAGCCATTCCCCAATTTATGGGTATCCATCAATTTCCAATTCTTGGACACCACAAAAAGAGCTACTATAAATATTTTTGTATATGTGGGTCCTTTTCCCATTTTTATGATCTCTTTGGATTATCAGCCTAGTAGTGGTATTTCTGGATCAAAAGGAATGCACATTTTTATAGCCCTTGGTATATAGTTCCAAATTGCTCTCCAGAATGGTTGGAACAGTTGACAACTCCACCAACAATGAACTAGTCTTCCAATTTTCCCACATCTTCTCCAGAATTTGTAATTGTCCTATTTTGACATGTTAGCCAATCTGATAAAGTGTTATGTGGTACCTAAGAGCTGTTTCAATTGGTATTTCTCTGATTAGTAGTGATTTAGAGCATTTTTTCATATGACTATGGATGACTTTTTTTTTTGTCTTTTTGAAGGGGGGAAAGCAGGGCAATTGAGGTTAAGTGACTTGCCCAAGGTCACACAGCTACCCTGTTTCCCCGGTAATAAGATCTATCCTGAAAATAAGCCCTCCTCTTACTGTGTAAGATTCCTCTAAAATAAGCCCTCCTCCCAAAATAAGCCCTATTGAGATTGCTACTGTAGTGAAGGTGATCCCCTGCGCTACACGCTACATTACGGTACCCTCTGTATGCACCGTCCCGTCCCCCCCCCCCCATGAAACGCACACTGCGGCTGCGCTCCGAGCTACATCCAATCAGAGCTGCAGCAGTGAGTGCGTCATCGTGTTCTTCCCCACTGATTTGCTTATTGAATAAAGGTACATTTTTTTGTTCACATTTACCTGTTTATTAAAATTGCTGTCAATGTTCATTAAAATAAGCCCTCCCCTGAAAATAAGCCCTCTGGTGTTTTTCTGTCCAAAAAAATTAATAAGACAGTGTCTTATTATCAGGGAAACATGGCAGTAAGTGTCTGAGGCTGGATTTGAACTCGGGTCCTACTGACTCCAGGGCCGATGCTCTATTCACTGTGCCACCTAGCTGTCCCACTATGAATGGCTTTAATTTCTTCATCATTAAACTGCCTATTCATATTCTCTGACCATTTATCGATTAGGGAATGGCTTGTATTCTTATAGATTTGACTTAGTTCTCTATATATTTTGGAAATGAGGCCTTTAATCAGAGACACTGACTGTAAAAATTGTTTCTCAGCTTTCTACTTCCTTTCTAATCTTGGTTGCATTGACTTTGTGCAAAACCTTTTTAATTTAATGTAATAAAAATTATCCATTTTCTATTTCATAATGTCCTCTATTTCTTGTTTGGTCATAAATTCTTCCCTTCTCCATAGATTTGATAGATAAACTATTCCTTACTCTACTAATTTGTTTATTGTATCAACCTTTATATCATCTTGGTATATGGTAGAAAATGTTAGTCTATGCCTAATTTCTGCCATACTCTTTTCCAGTTTTTCCAGCAGTTTTTATTAAATACTGAACTCATATCCCAGCAGCTGGAGTCATTAGGTTTATCAAAAAGTAGATTACTATGGTCGTTGACTTTTGTGTCTTCTGTACCTAACCTATTCCACTGATCTGCCACTCTGTTTCTTAGCTGGTATCAAGTAGTTTTGATGATTGCTGTTTTATAATACAATTGGAGATCTGGTATGACTAGGCCACCTTTCCTAACATTTCTTTTCATTAAGTTCCCTTGATATTCTGGACCTTTTGCTCTTTCAGATGGATTTTGTTATTTATTTTTTTAGATCTACAAAATAACTTTTTGGTAGTTTGGTATGACACTAAATAAGAAAATTAATTTAGGTAGAATCGTCATTTTTATTATATTATCTAGACCTACCTATGAGCAACTAATGTTTTTCCAGTGATTTAGATCTAACTTTATTTGTGTGAAGACTATTTTGTAATTGTGTTAATATACTTCCTGCATTTGTCTTGGCAGGTAGACTCCCAAATATTTTATGCTGTCTGCAGTTACTTTAAATGGAATTTCTCTACCTCTTGCTATTGGGCTTTGTTAGTAATATATAGGAATGCCAATTATTTGTGTGAGTTTATTTTATATCTTAAAATTTTGCTAAAATTGTTCATTATTTCAAGTAGTTTTTTACTTGATTCTCTAGGATTCTCTTAAGTATACCATCATATCATCTGCAAAGATGATAGCTTTGTTTATTCATTGCTTATTCTAATTCCTTCAATTTCTTTTTCTTTTCTTACTGCTAAAGTATAGATAGCTTTTTCATATCATTATGAAGTTTACAAAGCACTTTACAAATGTCATCTTATTTTATACTCTGAACAATTGTGACACTATTATTAGCTCCATTTTATAGATGATGAAACTGAGGCAGGCAGATTAAGTGACCTACCCAGGGTCACACAAGCAAGTAAATTTTTTAATCAGGATTTGAAACTGGCCCTGACTCCAAAGCCAGTCCTTAATTTCTTGCATCTATTGTTGTTGTTCTTATACATCACTCCTTGATAAATCACTAGATTTAAAATTTGGTCAAACACTTATTTGTATAATTATATTTTACAGTATTTTTAAGGTAAAAAAACTTTAGCATATACTTCTATATCTTTCTCATTAACTTATAGCCTATCTTTATTAGATCAGATTTTATCAGATCTGAATTTTAACTTGGTTTCAAAAGCTCTTCCTTGCTGTTTTTCTCCATATTCTTCTGATTGACTCATCATTAAAACTTTTTAGGTTACTTATCTCAAGGTGACTATATGATTTTTCTTCCTTCATCCACAGATGGCATGCATTGGACTTAGAAAGATTTGAATTCAAGTAAGCTAGGTGGCACAGTAGATAGAATGCCGGACCTGGAGTCAGGAGGAACTAAGTTAAAAATCCAGCTTCAGACATTTATTGGCTGTGTGACCCTGAGCAAGTCATTTAACCCAGTTTGCCTCACTTTCCTCATCTGTAAAATGAGCTGGAGAAGGAAATGGCAGTAGTTACTCCAGTATCTTTGCCAAGGAAACCTCAAATGGGGTCACAAAGAGTTGTACACAATTAACTGACTAAACAACAAACAACATTGTCTCTGGTACTTTATTTGCTTTGTGAACTTAATCGAGTCACTTTAACTTTGAACTTCAGTTTCTTCACCTGTAACATGGTGATGATAACTCTTGTGTGAGTTACATCCACAGTTTCATTGCGAGGATCAACTGAAATGTATGTGAAACCACTTTTTAAACTGTAAATCATAATAAATGGTTTTGTAGGACATTTTGTTCTAGACTGTTTGACAGAACTAAAAGGAATACCTTTATTTATCTGTCTGCCACTCAGAACCTTTGCTTTCTTTAACAATTTAAGAAGCATTTATGATGTGCCTTTTATGCATCAGATATAACACTGGGGCTAAAAAGGTAAAAAAAAATGAGACTGTTCCTGTTTTTAAGGATCTTACAATCAGAGAAGTCAATACAAGATATATACAAAGTAAATGATGAGGTAATAATTGGGATGATAAAGAAAGGCATCCTGTAGGAAGAGTATCAGAACTGAACCTTGGAGGACTCTAGGGATTCCAAGAGGTCAGAGTGAAGAGGAAGGGTATTGCAAGCCTGGAAAACAGACTGTGCAAAAGAATGTCATGCACAGGAAACAGGAAGTTTGGCATGGATGTGTGTGTGTGTGTGTGTGTGTGTGTGTGTGTGTGTGTGAGCAGACAGATGAAGGGGGAAGAGGGAACTTAAACAGCATATATTAAGCACCTACTATGTGCTGGGAATTTTGCTAAGCAGTTTACAAACGTGATTTAATTTGGTCCTCGCAACAACCCTCGGAGGTAGGTGTTATTTTAATCCTCATGTTAGAGATGAAGAAACTGAGGCAGACAGCAGTTAAGTGACTTACCCAGGGCCAAAAAGCTGGTAAATGATGGAGGACACATTTGAACTCAGAGCTTTCTGACTCCAGGCATGGTGTTCTATTCACTAAGCTAACAAAATTTACAATCTAACGAAGAAAATGTGATTTTATACTTAAAAAGGTAAGCTAGAATCAGACTGAGGTCTCCATATGTCAAGCTGAGGCACTTGATCAGGGGTCTTAACCTGTAGTCTATAAACTCTTTATTTTAATATTAATTTTGATACCTGTATTCAATTTAATTGACTTCCTTTGAAATTGTATGTATTTTATTTTATACATTTAAAAACACTATTTTTATCTAAGTGTGTTATTGTTATATGAAAGGAACTATGGGAGATGCAAACCTGAATAAGACACAGTCCATTTCCATTAGTAAACTTAAAATTTTATAAGCTACACATTAGAATTGTACCTTCACTGAAAACAATAAAAAGCTGAGAACATACAAAGGAAAGTGACATCAGTGAAAACTTTTATATAGTAGCTATCATTTTAATGGGGCCTTGACGGATGGCCTAGGGTTTCAACAGACAGAGCTGGGAAAGAGAGGCCTTTTTTCTTGAACAAAACTGTAGAAAAATGAAATATAAGATATACAGGCAAGAGTGAGCTAGTCCAGTCTGACTAGAGAGAAAGATTCACATATTTCACTCCATTCCCTTCTACTTACAGTACATTCTGGACAAGATAGACTACTTGCTTTTCTCTCTATGGCCTTCTGTTTTACATCTCCCACAAGCTGTCCCCCATACCTGGAATACTTTCTCTCTTTGCCTTCATGCTTAGGAATCTCTAAATTCATTAAATGCTCAACTTACATGGTACCTACTATTAAAAGACCTTTCTCGATCTTGGCTGTTAGGACTTTCCCTGAATATTCTATATACACTTTATATACATACCTGTGAAGTTCTTTGCCCTAGTAAAATATAAGCCCCTCAGAAGCAGACACTTGCCCCATTTTTGTCACATTACCCAGTCTGACGCCTGTCACAGATCTGTAGACTCTTACTAAATGCTGCTTGACTTGAAGGGATTCTCTTAGAGGAATAATAGAGGCTAAAGCAAAAAGGTGGGTTAAGGCCAAATTTTGAAGATACTTAAAATCAAGACCAGTAAGTTTGGTCTTCATCCAGTAGGCAATTAGAACCATGATGATTCTTGAGAAATAAAATGATTTTATTAGAGCCATACATTAAAATTAATATAGAGTGGCCATAGTGGAGAAGAAGACTCGAGTCACTGCGACTGGTTAAGAGGCTCTTGTAAAAGTCCAGGCATAAGGTAATCAGGGACTGAACTTGTGTCATGGGAATGAAAAGAAAGGGACATAGATGTAAGAGATATTGGTAAGTGAGAAACAACAGAACTTGGCAACATTCATGTTTGGGAGCAAAGGAGAAAGAGGCACCAAAGATAACTTCAGGATTGTAAGACTAGGTTTCTCAGAGAATAGTGGTGCCATTTACAGGTATGAAGTAAAGATATGATTTTTTCCCCTATCTTATAGACCCAGAGGCACATAGAAAGTGGAGAAGCTAACTCATAATACACTCTGATTTTGAAAAGCAAGAATTCCCTTTCTCACCTTACACACTGAGGGTGAGAAAGCCCAGCTCTGGGCTTAATAAATGGAAGTTAAATGACTGCTGACATCATGAATGCCTCAAGTGACTTATAAGACATATAGTGTCATGTAGTGTCACTGCCCCCATCCCTTTTCAAATCCCGACCCAGCCCATTCTATGTATTGGGTCAAAATCCCTCCCTATCATGAACTTTAATTGTACCTGTTACTTTTCATGCCGTTTCCTACTCAACTTTGTAGTTTACTTATCTCTAATATTTCCTAAATCTTCTATTAGATTGTAAACTCTCTGAGGGCAAGGACTGTATATTGCTCATCTTTGTAACACCATCATATGTCATAGTTCTTTGTTTTTAGTAGTCTTTAGCAAATATTTGTTGGATTGAATTTCATAATACTTTATATATTTCTGAGTGGATATAGCTACTAACAGGTCCAAATATACAATCACTATGATTTCACCCTCACAAATGACCTTGAGGTCAAGAGAGGGACAGTTTGATATTCATATTTTAGGCGATGGGAAATTGAGCTATGACTAGGTTAAATAACTTACACAAAATCACACAGGGCAACACAGATCTCGTTTTGAGCAAAAGTTCTTTCCTTTAGATCACGTTGCCTTTTCGGCAGTCATTTTTCTATATCACTGTAACCAAAAAATGAATGGTATTCTTCTTATCTGTCCCTCCAAGTTCTTCTGTGCTGCATTGCTAGGGTAGAGATGGTTCATCCTGAGTGAGTGTGTGTGTATGTGTGTGTATACATGTGTGGGTGTGTGTATGTCTGCTGTGTGTATACATGTGCAGGTGTGTGTATGTGTAATGGGAATGTAAATTTGTAAGATCTTCCCTGCCCCTAGGCTAAAGTGCACCTGGAGCCTGGGGTGGGAGGCTTGTTTTTCAGTAGATACTTCTTGATTGGCCAGTGAGTCAATAAGGTTGTTACATTCTCTGAGCCAGGAGAAGGCTATATAAGCCCTGATGTGTAGCTTTGTTTGGGGGCTCACTTTGAGAAGTGTTCTGTGATTTGATCAGATGAAACTCTGGGAAGCCGTTGTCCAGAGCCCCCTGGCTTTGAAACCCAGATGTTGATTTGGTATGGATATAATGGTTGGACAGTTTGGAACTGCCTACTTGATCTGTTTCTCTGTCTTGATAATTCTGTCTGTATATTCTGAAGTTCAGGGTGCTAACCTTTTCCCCCTGAACTAGGTAAATGATACATATTTGACTGATTAAAGTAAGCTTGTCAACCCATTTTGAGTTGCTTTCCTTTATCAAAGCAGATCCAAGAACCTGTGGTGGCAGCAACCCTGGGGACGCTGGGGTGCTTGCTACTACAGTATGTACCCATCCCCATGAATGCCTGCATGCCTACTGAAGAGTGTGGGAAAATTCAATCCTGTATTCTTCAAGAGTGATGCTAGAAGCCAAGACATCTTCTTTCCTGTGTCACAGAAGTTTCTACAGAAATCTCTCATTTCCTCGAATTTCCAACTCAGGCAAAACACTCTGATCTTGAATCTCACAGTTGATCTGGGGTTCTATTACAGCTTTAAATAACTCAGTCAGTCAATAAACATTTATTAAACACTTACCATGTGCCAGGCACTGTGCTTAGTGCTTAACTTTAAGTTAATATCAATTCTTGGTTCCCCAATATCCCACATTGAATTGTTGCAGCTTTTTCACATATTTCACAAAGGAGAGAAGAGCAGTGATGATGATGGTCATCATCATAATAAAAAGAAAGCATATTATATGGCTGTATATACATATACAATACCTTTTAAAAATAGATCTGTATATATACATAATACCTTTTATTTATTTATTTTTGCTTTTTGGAGGGCAATTTGGGGTTAAGTGACTCGCTCAAGGTCACAGGGCTAGTTTTTGTGTTTAGTGTATGAAGCTGGATTTGAACTCAAGTCTTCCTGACTCCAGGGCCAGTGCTCTATTCACTGCTACCTAGCCGCCCCCATAATACCTTTTAGAAATAGATCTGTATACATATACATAGTACCTTTTAGAAATAGATCTGATATTTCGTTACCAGTGAAGACCCCCATTACCAATGGTACCTACTCGCAAATCAGAGCTTCAGTCCTGCTTCACCAACTGCCTATTGGACATTTGGAATTAGAAATCCTATTGGTATCTGAAATTCAACATGTTCAAAACAGAACTCATCATTTTCCTCCTCATCTCCAACCTTTCACTTTTCCAGATTTTCCCGTATTGATATTTTTCCAGTGACCTAGGTCAACAACTTCAGTGGCACCCTCTCCTTCTCACTCTGCCCACATATCCAATAAGTTGCCAAATTTTGTAATTTTGTTTTCTCCACATTCCATCTCCCATATGCTCCCATCTCTCCACTCACACAATCACAACTTTTGTTTAGGCCCTCAGCACTGCTTGCTGTAATGGCAAGCAAAGAAGTAGTTAACACCTTTTTTCAGTTATTGAATTAATACCTTGTTTCAGCTATTTAATTAACACAGAAGTAGTTAACACCTGTTTCAGTTTGTATTGTAGCAAGTATTAAGATCCAGAACTTGTGAATCCCATAACTTGTGAACCCTAGAACTTATGAACTCCTGCAACAGGAAAGAGAGGAGCTAATGACCATGTATAAGGAGAGGCCCAGGCTGGAGAGAGCAGAACTGAGAAGTGATCTCTTGTGGTAGAGAAAGAGAAAACTTGTGGCATTGGCACTTGTAGCAGCAAGCACCCCAGCGTCCCCAGGGTGGCTGCTCACACAGGTTCTTGGATCTGCTTTGTTAAAGGAAAGCAACTCAAAATGGGTTAACAAGCTTACTTTTAATCAGTCAAACATATGTATCGTTTACCTAGTTCAGGGGAAAAAGATCACTACCCCAAACTTCAGAATATACAGACAGAATTATCAAGACAGAGAAACAGATCAAGTAGACAGTTTCCAAACTGTCCAACCACTACAATCAACATCTGGGTTTTTCAAAGCCGAGGTGGGGCTCTCAATAACAGCTTCCCAGAATCCAGATCAAATCACAGAACACTTCTCAAAGTGAACCCCAAAACAAAGCTACACATCAGGGCTTATATAGCCTTCTCCTGGCTCAGAGAATGTAACAACCTTTTGGACCCACTGGCCAATCAAAAAGTATCTACTGAAAAACAAGCCTCCTACCCCAGGCTCCAGGTGCACTTTAGCCTAGGGGCAGGGAAGATCTTAAAAATTTACATTCCCATTACAGCACTCTATGTTTGTCTGTTCTGTCTGTGTTGATGTTTTTTTTGTGTGATTCTTTGTACAGAAGCCCTGGAATCTTATTAGAAGCCCTGAAAGAGGATTTTCTGGTTGTCTGTTTACAGAAGTCCTGGAGGAGGGATTTGGAGGTCCTGGGACTATACTGATGATTTGTGTTGAATTCTCAGACTTTGTTTGTGTGTCTGTGTTGATTTCTATATTGATGATTTATGTTGACCTCTTGGACCTTGTTTGTGGGTTCCTGTTAATTTCACAGGCAGATAGTGAAATGATGATGGTGTTGGCAATGTGCATGAATGTTGTCTTGGCTCTGCTAAGCTTTGTAGTCCCAGAAACAAGAACTGTGAAGGACTTGAGGTGGACAGGACACCGTGAGCTTCAATATGAAATGGGAACTGGACAAGATGCTGTATGAGGAACTGGGAGCTGCCTGCCTTTGAACCCAGGTGACAGCTGTGTAGATTCTAGGAGGAACTGGGACCATGGAAGAGGAACCAAGCTGAGAGCCAGCCTCGAGTCAGGATGAAAAGATCTCTTCTTGGGTACCTGATGCTGACTGAGAAGACTATGATTTACTGTGATCTAGGGGTGGAGAACTTTGACCTTTGTCTTTTCTGTCCGTCAAGAAGACAAGCTTCCTTAAAGATGATTGAATTAAGGACTTACTAAATGATTGAGTTACTAAATGATTGTACTTTGTTTAAAACTATGTGGTCACTTTGGTGAAACCTATGTGGCCATTTTAGCGATAAGTTGTTATGTGACATTGTGAATGCTATAGTTTGATTTCTGTGAATGTTTTACCTTAATTTACTGCTGGGTAAATGGAGAATTCACTATACTATATAATAAGAACCTTGAAGCTGTTCACAGCAGCAGTCTTCTGGAAAGCTGCTTGTGCTTGGCTTTATACTTTCCTGAACTACTGCAATAAACTTTTTTTTTTGCTTTTATGGAGGGCAATTGGGGTTAAGTGACTTGCCCAAGGTCACATGGCTAGTAAGTGTTAAGTGTCTGAGGCCAGATTTGAACTCAGGTCCTCCTGACTCCAGTGTTGGTGCTCTATTCACTGTACCACCTAGCTGCCCCTGCAATAAACTTTTAATTAGTGTTCCTGCCTCCAATCTCTCCCTACTTGAGTCCACACTCCACATAACTGCCAGAAGAATTTTGCTAAAGTCTAGCAATGTTATCCTACTGTTCAATCCATTCCAATGGCTCCTTGTTCCCTCTAAGGTTAAATATAACCAGTTCTGTTTGTCATTTAAAGCTCTTGTCAATTTGACATCTTCTTATCATCCCATCTTTCCAGACTCTTTACAATTTGCTCCCCTCCATGACCTCTACAAACCAGTCAAACTGGTGTACTTGTTGTTTCTTATACACAAAGTTCCATTTCCCTCTCTTCATACCTTTGCTCTGGCTATTCGCCGTTCTTGGAATTCCCTTCCCCCTCATCTCTGCTTGTTGAATCCCTGGATATTTTCAAAATTCATGTTAAGCACCACCTTTTAGTAGAAGGCCTTTCCTGGTTCCCCCACTCCACCTCCTTTGCTAATAGTGTCTGCTATAAGGCTGCCTTCCATCTACACTGTATATTTAAAAAATATACATTTATTTTATTTTTAATTTATGGAATAAAGCAAAGCATTTCTGTGACATACTATTAAAAAAGATGATTGCACATGAAACTGCAAATCTATTATGTACAACTTGCTATTCTTTTAAAATATGTAATAAAGTTATCGTGTAAATTTTTTTCTTTTTTTTTTCTTTCCTCCCCCCACCATAGAGATGGCTACCATTATACACAAATTGTGTGTGTGTGTGTAAAATCATCCTATACATACTTCTATTTATCAATTTTTTTTTCCTCTGGATGCAGATATCATCTTCCTTTATATGTCCTTTGTAGTTAATTTGGTTATTTATAATAGTTAAAATGACTCATTCATTCAAAGATGTTTGTAAAACAATACTGCTATTAATATATGCAATATTCCCTTGGTTCTGCTCATTTTTCTCTTCAATATTTCATGCAAGTGTATCCGTGTTTTTCTATGATCATTAAGAGCAAAGCTTGTTAATCTGGAGTCTGTGAATTTGGTTTTAAAAATGTTTTTAATAAATATATTTCAGTGTAATTGGTCTTCTTTGCAATCCTTTTTAATTTTATTTTGCTCACTTAAAAATTTATTCTGATAAGAGGTCCAAAGGCTTCAATGGACTGCCTAAAGGATCTATGTCACAAAAAAGACTAAGAATTACAAAATTAGATCATATCTGGAGATACAGAAAGTTTAGATGACTTAATCCATATCTTAATAGACATTACATATCAGTGGTAGAAATTGGACCCAAGACTTTATGACCTCAAGACCAGTTCTGTATTTACTATGCCATGTAATCTCATATAAATAACACCTTTAATTTTGCGAAATACTTCTTTCATGACCACTGGGCAATAATTTTGTCCTCTATTGTCCTCTCTTTTACAGATGTGGAAACTGAGTTTGTTGAGAAGTTAAATGTTTTACATATAGGACCATAAATTCAGAGATGGAAGGAACCTTGGAGGTCATCTAGTCCAATTTTCTTTTTTTATACAGATGAAGAAATTGAATTTTCTGGCTCAAGATCACACAGGTAGTGAGTTGGAAAGATGGGATCTGCTTTCCTTAGTCCAAGTTTAGCATTCTTTAAACTATACCATGTTGGGTCCCAACACCATAATTTCTTTGCCCTGTACTGGTGAATTTTGGCATTGGGTTTAATCACTATGTCCTCTCATCAAAGCAACAACCTGACTGACTCATTGTTGAAGAATTTTTAATCACTATGTCCTCTCATTAAAGCAACAGCCTGACTGACACATTGTTGAAGAAAAAGGTATTGGGTATCTAGGACTGTATAGGACAATTGCTTCATCTCACAAGACAGCAGTGGTCTGATATAGCATTTTGTGGGGGGAAAAACTACTAAAATAGACAAACATTAGCTAATTTCATTCCCCCCAAAAATGAAAAACCAAATTACCAATATAAAATAGATGAAAAAGCAGAAATTGAATGGATGAAGAATTAATGAAAGAATTTGTTAAAAATTGTTTTGTCTAATTACATATGCCTCAAACTGATAACTCAGAGATAGTTGAATACTTACAAAATTATAAAATATCAGTATTAACAGTACAAGAAATAGAGGATTTTGATAACCTGATTTCAGAACAAAAAAATTGAATGGACAATAAATGAATTCTTAAAGGGAACAAAAACAGGCTCACATGGATTTAAAAGTGAATTCTTGGGGCGGCCAGGTAGCACAGCAAGTAAGAGCACCAGCTTCAGTGTCGGGATGACCTGGGGATCGAATCTGGGCTCCAACACTTAGCACCCACCCAGAAACACCTGGCCGTGTAACCTTGAGCAAGTTACTTAACCCCAATTGCTTAGGGGAGGCCAGGTGGCTCAGCGAGTAAGAGCACTGGCTCCAGAGTCTGGATAACCTGGGATAGAATCCAGGCTCCAACACTTAGCACCACACCCAGAAATAACTGGCTGTGTAACCTTGAGCAAGTTACTTAACCCTGATTGCTCATAAAAAAAATTAAATTAAAAAAAAAGTGAATTCTATCAAGCATTCAAAGAATAATCAATTCCAGTGCTATATGTTATTAGGAAAAAAATATAGAAAGTATTCAACCAAAATTTTTTTTACAAAACAAGTATGATTCTAATATTTAAACTGGGAAGAGTCAAATCAGGGGAAAAAATACAAATATCCCTAATGATAATTGCTGCAAAATATTAAACAAATATTTGGGAAAAGCCTACAATTACATATTTAAAAGATTATCCACTCTGATCAGAATAAATTTATTCCAAGAATGCAGAGATAAGTTAACATTATGAATGTATATTATATATCATGTGAATAATAATAACAATAAATTCACATAATTATATCAAGAGATTCAGAAAAAATGAGACAAATATAATATGCATTTATGTGAATAACTACTAGAAAGCACAGGAATAAGCAGACATTTTTTCAAAATAGCAATTAGTATTTAGCAAAAACCCAAACCCATTATTCTCTGTAAAATAGAAACAGTAGAAGTCTTCCCATGAAGATCAGGGATAAAGGAAGGATCAGTTGCCATGAGCATTATTTAATATAGTTCCAGTAATGTTAGCTATGGCAATATGGTAAGAAAAATAACTTGAGTAAATAAACATTGGTAAAGAAGTACCAAAATTATCTGTATTTGCAGATGAGGTGATGGTTTACTAAAAACAAAACAAAACAAAATAAAACCCAAACCCTAGAATTTCAACTAAAATTTATTGAAATACTTAATAACTTCAGCAGACATATATAAAATAACCCCAATCAACTTTTCTGTATGTTACTTTAAAACATCCCAGCAGAAATAGAAAAAGAAATCCTATTAAAATTAGGTACAGTATATATAAAATATCTTTAAGTCCATCTGCCAGGACACAGTCAGAATCTATATGAATCCAATTACAAAACACTTTTCAGAAATAAAAGAAGACAAATAATTGGAGAGACAGTAATATTTCATGGTTGGATTGTATCAATATAATTAAAATAGTGATTTGCCTAAATTAATTTTTAAATTGAGCATCATACCAATCAATACCTACCAAGTAGTTATTATATAGAACTAGATAAAATAATAATGCAGTTTGTCTATAGGAATAGAAGGTCAGGAATCTCAAGGAAAAAAAGTTTTAAGTATGAAGTAAGGGGGCCTAGCAGTATCACATCTGATACCATATTATATATCAGTAAAACTGTTCAGTATCAATTAAATAATACAAAAGTTTATAAATGGAATGAACAGGTTAGGTAAATAATACCCAGAGACAAGAAAACATAGACATGCAATATAGTATTCAATAAACATAAGGACATTCACTTCTGGGAGTAGTAGGGAATAAAAATTCTCTTACTCGAGTATTTGGAAAGTACTTGGAAAATTGCCAAATGGTCTAACAGAAATTATGTTTAGACTAATACTTTAAGCCATACACTGTAATAAACTCTAAATGGATGCATGACCTAAATATGAAAGGTAATATAATAAAACTGGAGGACAAAGGAAGGAGATACTTTCCACAACTGTACCTTAGAATGAGAATTTTTACCTTAAGAAACAATGGAGATGATTATAAAAGATAAAATGATTAATTTTGATTACATGACATTGAAATTTTTCTTAATAAGCAAAATAAATCCAGATACAATAAGAAGAGAAATCATTCATTTAGAAAAATCTTTACAAAAAATTTCAAAATACAAGATATATAAAGAAACTTTTAGAAATATATAAGAAATAGAGCCATTCCCTAATATATAGTCAAAAGACATGAACATCTGGTTTGCAAATGTAGAAATGCAAGCTGCTAACAACCATATGGAAAAATACTACCAGTCACTTAGGAGAAATTCAAAGTAAAACAAATTTTGAAGTTCTACCTCATACCATAAGCTTGACAAAGAAGACCAAACAGAAAAATAGCAATTGTTGGAGAGCATGTTGAAAGGATAGGCACATGAGTGTATTGTTGGTAGAGCTATAAATTGGTTCAACCATCTCAGAAAGCATTTTGGAGCTACATCCCAGAGCAAGGAGTGAAGATGGTGGAAGGAAAGGTTACATTGCCATACCTCCCCAAAAACCTTTTGTACAATGAGCACAGAAAATATGCCAAACCAAATTCAGAGTAGGAAAGTCAACAATAAGTCACAGCAGTCATTTTCCTAGCCCAGGGCAGCTTAGGAAGACAGAGGGGTTCAAAGACATCAGAATGGGGGATGACCTGGAGTACGGGGCAATGGACTATGGTGGTGAGGCTATGGTGGCAACAATTGTGGAGAGCAAGGACAGCAAGGGGACCAGATAATTGATTGGAAAGAAATATCAGGTGTAGAGCATAAAGAGCAAGACAGAAGATCCCCAAGAATAAATTTGGAAGTGGATTTTATTACCACAGGACTGCTGGGGTCACATACCCAGATGAGACAGTGAATTGGCATGGACAATGTGCCGGTTTTTTAAGAGATTACAATAGTCAGGTTACATAAGCTGAAACTACGATCAGTGATTGGTCATTGTATATTTAAATTTTACTGTGCCACAAGGTTTTTTCCTAGGCTGAGGGACAGGGAACCCAGAGTGGGTGGAGATGGGGAACACCAGTAGGGGAGTGGGGGGGCAGGAGACAGAGAAGAATGGAGCAGGGATTTTACCCTAGGCTGAAACTCCTGCCCATGGATCAATTAGGGGAGGGAAGGTGGAGTTGTGCTGAACGTTCCCTACTTTTCTTTGTAGGTATGTCAAACCTTTGACATGGCTGGGGCCACATCATCCAGGTTACCCAATTCTGTTCCTAAAGGATGGTAGCGGGGTCCCTGACAACTAACATTTTAATGGAATTGACACGGGACTTGACAAATTGTAGAAAGCGAATAATGAGACAGGGTCCTACAGTCAGGGCTATGGTCAGGAGGAGGAGAGGACCAACCAAGGCTGATACCAATGGCGTGAGCTAGGGGGGTGTCCTGAATAAGGACTGATACCAGTTCTCAGACTTTTCCAACCCCCCTAGCAATATTCTGACTACCAACTTCAGACTCTCCCGCACCACTCCAGAATTGTTTACACAGAAGCAACAAGCCTCACAAAGGGCTGCACACAGGCCACCCTGTTTAAGAAAAAGAAGGTCAAGGCCTCTGTGGTTCTGGAGAACCACCTCTACCAGAGAGTCCAGCTGTCTTTCCAGGGCTGAGATGGACTGCTCTGTGTGGGAGAGGTTGATATTTACCTGTGTACTTAAGGCCTGATAGTTGGCTTCCCTCTTAATCAAGGCTGCAATCCTGTAGCAGTAAAACTGTTTAGTATCAATTAATTACACCCACAAGGCCCAAGCCCACTGAGATGAGAATGAGGAGCGGTACTTCCCACCTTCAGTGGTGGCTCAGTTGCCCTACTGGGAAAAGTAATGGCAACCTTGTTCACTTGGGAGAAGGGTGACCCGGGGAATTATGGCCACTAGGATATACAGGGGGCCCTCAGTGTGTTGTTGTTTTCTGAGGAACACTGTAGCAGAGATGCACTAGTTAAGGCCATCATGGCATGCCCACCAGGCTCCTAGAGGGGCCGGAAAGAAGTCTGAGCCAGAGGCCCGAATTTCATGGATTTGTTTCCTGTAAGTATTCAGATACTAGGTTCTCTCTCTCTCTCTCTCTCTCTCTCTCTCTCTCTCTCTCTCTCTCTCTCTCTCTCTCTCTCTCTCTCTCTCTCTCTCTCTCTCTCTCTCTCTCTGTAGTATTAATATTCATTCAATTAATTCATTGTCTATAGTTCCTTTAAACATAATATAGTTCTCTTGTTAATCTTTTTTTTCCTATTTATATTTTTAAATCCAATCTATTTTTATTATTTCTTTGTCTGGAATCATGACTGCTCATTCTGCTTTTACCTAAAGCATAATAGATTTTGCTGCTGACATATTTTTCTGTGAATCTTTGTGTTTCAAGAATGTTTCTTTTTAAACAACTACTGTTGGATTCTGCTTTCTAATCCACTTTACTACCCTTCTCAATTTTATGGGTGAATTCATACAATTTGTACACTAGTTATGATTGTCAATTTTGTATTAATTGTGTATTTCCCTCCATCTTTTCCTTTGGTACTTTTCCCTCTCTACTCTCACTACTTTTCTTTAGAAAGAAAAGGGTATTAAGAGAGAAATATACTGAACTCTATGACCTATATTTGGTTCAATCTACTTCTTTTCTGCTACTCCTCTTCTCTTTCCTTCAACCCAGTCTCTAAACATGCGTGCTTACCACTTTTTCATTCCTTTTATTTCCCCCTTCATGCACTATTCTCTGAAGATTTCAGGTATTTGTGTTGCCTATGACTAATCTCTCTTCAAATACACTCCCTCTTAATGCCTGCTCCCTTCTTCCTGTATCCTCCTTATTCCCATTGAATTTAATACATTTCTAACATTGTGTGTATGTGTGTGTATGTGTTTTCAATGGAAAATCTTCAATAGAAGGTGATACTTGAGCTGAATCTTGAAGAAAACTATAAGCATAATTCTTTTTACATAGTAGGAACTTAATAAATTTTTTGAGTTGGTTTGAGTTGAATTTTAAATACTCCCATTATTCCCCAGTTGTTAACTGGGTCTAGAAAGTTATTGAAAGCATCTGTGACATTGTAGTTATTATTTACTAAAGAAAAAGTTTTTGCTCTTCTGAGCATGGCCTTTTCTATTCCCAGAGAAGCAGACTTATGGCTTTTTGGGTGACCTTGGTTAAAAAACTTACTTTTCAAGTTTCTATTTAGTGAATAGGGTCAAGAAATATATTTTGGGGGCCTGAGAATCTTAGGGCACATTTTTTTAAAGATCAAAATTATAATAAAAGTTTCCACTTTTTTGATTTGGGATACCAACACATGATAAGAATAGCTCATAGCTATATAGAACTTTACCAAACACTTGGAACAATCTTATACTAGGTTTACATAGTAGGTGTCAGAGGTGGGACTTGAACCAGGTTTTCCTGACTGCACAGCTGGCTCTCTATCTATGCTACTATGAATGTCATAGTAGATTTAGTAGTAGTAGAAAAAAAATAATAAATTGTAAACAATCTTAGTGTTCACCAACTGGGGAATGGTTAGACAAATAATGGCTTGTAAATGAAAAAATGTATTATTATGTGCTTTCTACATCCAAAGCCCTGTGCTAAGTGCTGTGGCTACAAATAGTAAAGTAAGACAGTCCCAGTATCCTTCAACAGGTTGCCCCTTCTGTCACCCTTACTCTTTCACTTATTTTTTGTCTTTCCCTGATAATTGTCTCATTCCCCACTGCCTATAAAAAACCATCACATATGGAGTGGCTAGGTGGTGCAGTGAATAGAGCACTGGCCCTGGAGTCAGGAGGACCTGAGATCAAATCCAGCCCCAGATACTTAACACTTACTAGCTGTGGGCAAGTCACTTAACCCCAATTGCCCTGCCTTCTTCCTCCAAAAAGAAAAAAAAAACATCAAATAATCCTTCTATCCCCAATAACTATTATCCTATGTCTCTTCTGTCCTTTGTATGTAAATTCCTTGAAAAGGCTATCTACAACAGGAGCCTCCGCTTTCTTTCTTTTCTTAATACCTTATTAATCTGGCTTCTGACCTCATGATTCTATTAAACTATTCTCCACAAAGATACCAATGATCTCTTATTTGCCAGATTCAATGACCTTTTCTAAATTCTCATTCTCTTCAACCTCTTTGTTGCCTTTGACATTGTTGATCACTCTCTTGATTCTCTCTTCTCTCTAGGTTCCCCCTGCCCTCCCTCACTGCTTTCCTGGTTCTTCTCCTACCTACCTGACTATTCCTTCTCAGTCTCCTTTGATGAATCCTCCTCCAGATCATACCCTCTAATCACAGATGTCACTCAGAGTTCTGTCCCAAGCCCTCTTCTCTTCTCTGTGTATACCACTTCACTTGGTATTTCCATTGGTTCCCATGAATTTAATTACCATCTCTATGCTTATGATTCTCAGATCTACCTATCCTGCCCTAACTTCTCTGTTAACCTCGCATCTCTGACTGCCTTTCAGACATTTCAAACTAGATACCTAGCAGACATCTTAAATTCAGCCTTCCCAAAGTGGACTCATACTCCAACTGTCCCCTCCCTCCTGGACCCTGCAACCACCTTCCCTATTACTGTTATGGGCAACATCAACCTCCTAGTGCCTTAGGCTCTAGGCAAAGGTGTCATCTTTGACCCCTCACTATCCCTTACCCTCCCCCACCCCATATCCAATCTCTTGCCAAGCCTATGGATTTCACCTTTGCAACATCCCTCTAATATGCTCCCTTCTCTCCTCTGGTGCAGGTCCTCATCCCCTAATGCCTTGACTATTATAATAGTCTGCTGGTGGATCTGCCAGCCTCAAGTCTCCCCACTTTAATTCATTCTTTATTTACATATTAAAGTGGTTTTCCTGAAGTACAGCTCTGACAATGTCAGCTCCCCATCCCCAAATAAACTCCAGTGGCTTCCTATCACCTGCAGAATCCAATGTAAAACATCCTGCTTGGCATTCAAAGCCCTTTATCATCTAACCCCTCCTACCATTCTAGTCTCCACTTCCCACCACATACTCTCAGATCTAATGACTGGCCTCTTGGCTGTTCCACTCCATCTCTGCACTCCAGACATTTTATCTGGCTCTCCCTCATGCCTAGAACATCATTCCTCCTCTTTTCTTACCATTGACCTTCCTGACTTTTTTTAAGTCCCAACTACAATTCTGCCTTCTGCAGGAAGACTTTTCCAACCCTTCTTAATTCTAGTGCCTCCCCTCTGTTAATTATTTCCTATTGAGCTTGTTTGTATCTTGTTTGTACATGGTTATTTGCCTGTTGTCTCCTGCATTAGATTGTAAGCTCCATGAGGGCCAGGACTATCTCTTGTCTCTTTTATTTTCATCCCAACCCTTAGCACAGTACCTAGTACATGTTGCTGTTCAGTCATTTTTCTGTTGTGTCCAACTCTTTGTGACCCCATTTGTTTTTGGGGGGAGGGAGCTAAAGATATTGGAGTGGTTTGACACTTCCTTCTCCAGCTCATTTTACAGATGAGGAAACTGAGGCAAATAGGGTTAAGTGACTTGCCCAGGGTCACAGCTAGTGTCTGAGGTCAGATTTGAACTCAGGATGATTAGTCTTCCTGACTGGTTGGCACATAATAGGTGCTTAATAATTGTTTATAGACTTATGATCCTTAAGGTGTAGTGGAAAAGCTGATAATGCCCCTTCTTTAATGTCATTTCCATTGATAAAATTGTAATTTATATATATTATATGTAAAAAATAAAAATATATAAAAATATCAATTACTGATATTGAATCATTTGACAGGGCCAAGAATTTTGGTGGCAAGAATGTTCTTTTGTGGGTTTTAAGTAGCTATGGCTGTAACATCTACAACAGAAGTTGCCACACTCCATCTACACAGGGGTTACCATCTAGGATGATGGCTGTGGACCTTGGGCTGGGAGCACTGCTGTTCCCAAGGCTCTTGGGTTCAGGGCTTTGTACTGTTTTGGTTAAAGTGATGCTAAACGTTTAACCTGACAGGCACATGCTGCCTCCTGTCTCTTCCTCAAGGAACCTTGCTGTTTCAGTTAGGCTGGCTTGGCTGCCCTATGTGTGGCCATTGGTTGGCAGGTAGGGTATGGCTAGCCTTTTTTCCTCAAGGAATTGCCTTTCTGGATGATGACTGTGAGGGTGGGCCTGGACACAGGACGAGGAAGGTGCTGCCTAAATTCTCAGGGCTCCCATGACCATTTGCCTTAGGTGGCAGTTGGTCAGCAGTTGCTGCTGGTGATGATGAGAAAGGTGGGCTCCCTCTCCACAATGATTTCTCCACTTATAATGGAACTAAATAAGGAAAGGCTTGTATGAGGTCATGCAGAATGAAGAATGCTGAAGAATGAGAAAAATGTATGTGCTGACTACAACAAAGCATGAAAACAATACAATAAAAGATGAAAAAAATTCAGAAATACATAGATTATAAGGGGTCAGAGAAGCAAATAAGAGGTTTTTCTTAAGATTTTGTTAATGTAAACTGTACATTTTCTTTTTAAAATGTAAATAGCAGCTTGTGGTTTCATGCATGATCCTTTTTAAATTAAATAATTTTAAAATTAAATATTTGATTTTTTGGTTTTTGTGATCAGTTATTACAAAGTTGAAAAAAATTTAAAGTACTTCCACATACCTTATATCATTTGGGCTGTATAAAACATAAACTCCTCTATTTGGCATTTAAAGCTCTTTCCAACTTGGCCTCTTTATTTTCAGTTTTCTTGTATAATATTCTGCTCCACATGCAATATTGCATTTCTTCCCTCCATGTTTTTGAATCATCTGAACCCCATGCCTAGAGTTGTTCCTTTATCTTCACTTCTCTGTCTCAGAATCCCTGGTTTCCTTTAAAAGTCCGCTTGTGTCATCTTCTGCCAGAGGCCTTTCCTTGTCCTTCCAGCTTCCAGTGCCTTCCCCTCTAAAGTTACCTTATCTCTACTTTGTATGTGTCTTATGTTTATCTCTGCATGTACATGTTTTCTTCTCCATTAGAATGTAAGTTCCTTGAGGACAGGGAATAATTTTGCTTTTTCCTTGTATCTCCAGCACTTAAGCACAGTGCTTAAAGGATTGGTCAGCAAGCATTTCTGTAAAGTTAAGTATGTTTCTTTGATTTTATTAATGAGGAAATGGAGGCTCAGTTTCCTGAGGTGAAATAACTCATGTAAAATCATTCAGCTCCTCGAGGAAGGGTTTTTGGTTTTGTTTTTGGAGGGGGGGGAAGGAAAGGCAATTGGGGTTAAGTGACTTGCCCAAGGTCACACAGTTAGAAAGTGTCACACGAGTGTCTGAGATCACATTTGAATTCAGGTCCTCCTGACTCCAGGACTGTTGCTCTATTCACTGCACCACCTAGCTGCCCCAAGGGGAAAGGTTTGAGCAGATAAAATTTCTGTCTCTGTCCAGCACTGTATCCATTACATCATGCCATCTCTCAACAAATTACACACACACACACACACACACACACACAGACATACACACACACACACACACACACACACTCACACAGGTCTTCCCTACTTCAGGGCCAGTGCTCTATCCATGGCATCACCTAACTGCTCCAACAAGTTACACATAACATAGTCTTCAACTCATTCATTGCTTCTCACTCCCAATGCCAGTAACACAAAGGGCTTCTAAAATACCTTATGATTTCCCTTTTATAGATGGACAGAAGGAGGCTAAATGAATCACTTAATGTCACGTGGCAGGTTGGTCATGGTGTCAGAAATAAAACCCATCTCTTGCGTCAAACTCTCTCATTCTTACATCAAATTGATCTCTCCCATTCTTGTCCTCCTCATTCTGCACTGATCTCTATATCTTTTTCCTTTGACAGGAGATAATTTGGATTATTGCCTTATTATTGGAAGAGAATGAGATGTTCGCAGATTTTTGCTTTCAATAAAATAGATCTTTCCTAGAACCATATAGTAGAATGTCAAAGCTGGATCCAACTTCATGTTGTGAATGTAGCTGCAGGTTGAATTGTAGCATTTCTCATGAGTTGGGTGTGTGCTTTGGTTCCACAAAAAAGGACATGTGTACTCTGTGACTATTGGCTAAAGAGATATATGATCAGAACTTCCTGAGTGGACCCATGGTCCGCACAACAGGGAGAAGGGGAACTGTGCCATAGAGGATTGATGATTGAGTCAGGAAGTACTGTCTTGGGCCATAATGAGTAAGGGGAGAAGCCTTCCATTTTTTAAAGGGGGCCTTTTTTGTCAGTACACACTTAAAGTGAGTTCTCCTTTGAAGTTTCCTATCTCTTGTGATATATAATAAAGGTAACTGAAAGGCTCTTGGGAGATCTGCGGGACTGTAGAATAGATTGTCCTTTCACCCCATTCTGCACTGTTCCAACAGCAGCTTAAGGTCCAGATTTCTGGCCAGCCAGAGAATAACTTATTCTTCTAGAGGCGATCCACTTCTCCCCTAAGAATGGTGTAATTTCAGTTGCCTCCTGGTAGGCAACAATCTGTTCAAAGACTTTCTCCTTGTTTTCTCTTTACTCCCTCCTCTGGCCTCAGTTACCCAGAACCTATCTAGACTGCTTGGATGAGAAGGGAGTCACCAGCTCTATTCATTCAGGTAAGATGGAGGACCACCTGGCTTACCATGGAGTCCTAAGGTCTTCCAAGCAATACCATCTGCTCTGCATTTATGCCCTCCAGATCTCTGGCACTGTTATCTGACCTACTGATGAAATGTAAGGAACACAAGCTTTTCCCTGACATAGAACTTTTAAAAAAAATTTAAATTTAAAATTAAAAAATATATTTATTGTCTCCTCCAATTAGAGTGTGAGCTCCTTGAGAGCAGAACCTGTCTGAATTTTCTCTTTGTCTTTGCAGAGCTAAACACAATACTTGGCACAGAGTACCACTTAATAAATATTTTAAAATCCATTCATTTATGTATTCATTCATTTTCAAGACTAGAAATATAAATCAGTTATGATTGTTCTTTGGTGAACTGGGCACAAGGAAAGAAACAGACATCCAGGGACTTGAGGTCCAGTCTCAGCAAACAATCTCCTCATCTAAGCAACTACATACTGTGGCTGTTTTGTGAGAGGAAGAAGGGGAAAATCTCTTATCTCTGTTTCTGAAAATCCAATGAAGAACTGGCATTAGCTATGTCCCAACAAAGAAGCTCCTTGAGGGAGAGTAGGTATCTCCCATAGCACCTTATGGCACAGAGTAGGTGGCTTTTCCTGGGTAAGCTGCCAGTCTTCTTTGTCATAGGACCCTATTTCCTGGGATCCAAGGGACCAATTAAGAGCTTCTGGTTGCATATGCTTTTTATTTTTATTTTTTAAGCAAAGGCCCAGTGCACATGTGTCACTCCCAGAGGTGTGCTTGAACCAGCTCTACCCTGCCTTCACAGTCAGATTATTACATTTTCTGTGTATTTACACCTCAGTAATAGCAGTTGTTACAAACTCAGGCTTTATTGATTGGGGCTTTATTTCTTGTCTGGATTTAAGAAAGTATGAATAATGTGGCTTAAACTTAGAAGCGTGGGTGTGCATACATTTGTTTTTCCTGGATAGCAGTTAAGCATTCACCAGTAAATCCTTATATAGCTCTGTAAGCATTGCTTGAGTTTAGTAGGAGTGTATTTGAAGGCTCAGGAGCGAAGTTATCACTAAATTGGAGGCCTGGTGACTGTTGGCTGATGATGATGATGATGATAGACTTTTATATAGTACTTTAAGATTAGCAAAGTGTTTTACATCTATTATTTTATTTGAGCTTTGTAACAACCCAGGTCCCTCCCCACGGAGCCCACAGGACACATGTTCAGCTCCACAGAAGTGTGACAATCCCAAACTACTGTCTACATATACAGAGAAGGAAACTGGGGTCCAAAGAGCAGCATTTTTCTCTCTTTTTTTTCTTTTTCAAAGCAGCAGCTATCTCCATAAAAGATGGAGTGAAAAGAGACCTAGACCAGTAGGGGTGGAGAACCTGCGACCTCAAGGCCACATGTGGCCCCCTAGGTCCTCAAGAGTGGCCCTTAGACTGAATCTAAATTTCACAGAACAGATCCCCTTATTAAAAGAATTTGTTCTGTAAAACTTGAATTCAGTCAAAAGGCTGCCCCCGAGGACCTAGAAGACCACATGTGGCCTTGAGGCTGCAGGTTCCCCACCCCCGGAGTGAATCTAGAGCCCCATGCTCTGGTTCTGATTCTGCCGGTAACTTACTCTGTGATCGCAGAGGCATCACTTCAATTTTCTGGGTCTCAGTTTCCTCATCTGTAAAACTAATCTCTAACATCCCTTTCAGCTCTCCTAATCCCTGACTCTGATTCATTTTTTCATTAAACTGATGAGTGGGAAAGTAAACTCCTGGTCCATTCTTTGTTGCTGTTGGAGTTTTGCTTTTTCCTGAGCTGTGTCTTGCTCTACCTTCTTTTCATTTATAACTGATCGCACTGGTGATGAACTTTAAGGAATTTGCTCTTTCTCAGATGGAAAGGAACTTGGCAAAGCATAAAGATGAAAGCTAAGTAGAAATTTCTCCCACAGTGGTTATCTTTAGTCCATGTTGAGGTCATTTCCCATAGCAAAAAAATCTACTGCAGGCTTTCAGGCAATAGGCCAAATTCACAGTGGAAATTTGCTCTTCATCTCAGCACCCAGGAACATGATTAATTCTTAAGCATGAGGAGCAATAATAAGCCCTGGCATTTTAGTTCAGCTCTTATGAATTATGTTCATGTGGAAGTAGAAATCAGATCACTGGATCATTGATTCAGAACTGGTGGGACCTGCAAGGTCAGCTACTCTAATCCCCTCATTTTACAGTTGAGGAAACTAAGTCTCGGAGACCTAAAGTTACTTGTGCAAAGGCACTCAAATAGAAAGTGGCAGAGGTAAACAGGAAAGAGAAATCATAAGGAACTTATTAAAGTTGAACTGTTTACATTCCTACATGGAAAGATGATTCATGGGACCTTTCTCATTATTAGGGTAGTTGGAGGGAACATATATAGACAGAGGGCACAGGGTGAGTTGAATATGAAAGGATGATATCTAAAAAATAAAATTAAGTGATGAAAGAGGAATGTACTGGGAAAAGGAGAAAGGGAGAGGTGGAATTGGGTAAAAAAAAACTATCTCACATAAAAGAGGCAAGAAAAAGCTTTTACAGTGAGGGGGAGGAGGGAGGAATTGAGAGGGAATGAGTGAACCTTTCATCAAATTTGGCTTAAGGAGGGAATAACATACACACTCAATTGGGTTTGGAAATCTATCTTATCCTATAGGAAAGTAGGGGGGAAGGAAATAGGAGAGAGGGGTCGTAATAGAAGGGAAGGCAGATTGGGGGAGGGGGTAATCAGAAGCAAACACTTTTGAGGAGGGACAGGGTCAAAGGAGAGAATAAAATAAACAGGGTGGCAGGGCAGGATAGGATGGAAGGAAATATAGTTAGTCTTTCACTTCATGACTATTATGGCAGTGTTTTGCTTGACTGACTACACATGTATAACCTCTTGAATTTCTTGACCTCTCATTGAGGGTGAGTGGGGAGGGAGGAAGAGAGAGAATCTGGATCTCAAAGTTTTGAAAAAATGAATGTTGAAAATTGTTTTTACAAGCAACTGGGAAATAAGATACACAGGCAATGGAGTATAGAAATCTAGCTTACCCTAGAGGAACATAGAAGGGGAAGAGGGTAAGAGAAGAGGGGGGTGATAGAAGGAAGGGCAAATTGAGAGAAGGGGTAATCAGAATGTATGCCATCATTGGGTAGAGGGAAGTGAGAGATGGGGAGAAAATTTGTAACTCAAAATCTTGTGGAAGTGAATGTTGCAAACTAAAATAAATTAATTAATAGAAATGTGGTGAAAAAATAAAAGGGAAACTCAATATACTGGAAGAAAGCTAGGAACAGTGAAAAGTACCCTAGATAGGATGTCAAAATGTCTGGGATCCAGTTTCATCTCAGCCCTTAACTAGTTGTGTAACCTTGGGCAGATCATTTTATCCTTTTGGTCTTCAGTTATTCAAATATCAAATATAAATTGATGGAGCTGAGCTAAGTGATCTTAAAAGTCCCCTTTGGCTCAGAAATTCTATGATTAGGCATATACTCATATGGAATGTTTGAGAAATTGAATGCCCAGGTTAATTCAGTACCCATGTTAATAGAGAGGCACCATATATGTCATTCAAGGGGGGCCAGTTTTCAAAGACTTTAAATATAATAAAGTGCATTCCAATACCAAAAAAAAAAGGTGGCAAAACTGGACTTCTCCAAATTCAGCACCCCTTTCACTGTACCAGGAGATATCAATGAAATAACCATAATGGCCTTTTAAAATAATTATAATGCTTTTGACAGTTGCTGTCACAGAAGCACCATATCTATTCATTCCTTAGATTACAGTATTGGCTAAAGTATTTTACGTATATTAACCCAACTTATCTGCATAACAGCCCTTTTCAGAAAGGTAGAACAAATGTCATTATCCTTATTAAAAGAAATAGCTAAGGCTCTAGTAGATTACATGATTAGAGTGAACATCATATCAATTCTTTTGCTCAAATTTTCTGTAACTCCCTATTGCTTACTAAAATATATTTCAGACCCACCACGACCTGACTTCAGCCCTCTCTGCCATTTCTGCTACTATTCTTCATTGTCCACCCCATATTCTACTCTAATTGAACCCTTCTCTCTATTCTTTGTTCTCATGCTTCCTTTCTCCATCTCTGTGGTTTGCTCAAGTCTCCCCTCAAGTTTCCACATCCCCAGCACAACACAGTCCCATCTGTTTAGCCCTTCTCCTTTAAGGCCAACCTCAGGTGCCACTTCCTCCAGGTGCTTTCCATGATTCCTAACTCAACCATCTCAGATTTCTCACAGCCTTTTACCTGGACTCAGCCCTTGCACTTATCTCACTCTCTCAGGCATCATAGTAATTTGTGTACATTTCTTTCCACCCTCTTAGACTAAAGACTTCCTTGAGAATAGGGTCTTTGTCTCATCTACCTTTGTATCCCCAGTCACAGCACAATGCCTTACAGGTAACAGGGGTATATGGGATGTTCAAGGAGGACTAGCCCCTCTGATGTGAGGGCTTGCTGAGCCCTTTTCAGGGCTGCTCATCCACCTTTGGTGTCCACTAGTCACCAATACTTCCACGTGGCTCCAAGATGCTGTAGCATGTGCAACAGCCACACTCTGGTAAAACCATCTTGGCAGCTGAGATAAACAAGACTGAGGGTAACCAAGGGTCTCAAACCCATCAGTGAATTAGGGAGAGGGATGTCTACTCCAAGCATGTGAAGACTTCTCCCAGTGGAATCGGTGGATGAGAGCAATTTATTCCAACTGCCATGAAGGCAACTGAAGCAGGTGCTGTGGAGTGCTTAGAGCTTGGTCAGATATCAAAGATACCAAGGCTCAGGCCATCACCAGTTGTCTTGACTTTTGTCTTGCCACTGGACTTTGATGACTGGAAAAGAGAATGAGGCTGATGACTTTGGACAACTCAGCGTCATTCAAATCCAATTCATGCGTAAGTCATCACATCTATGCCTTTGATCCTCTTTGAAAAAGAAGGACGAACAACAGTGGGAACTCAATACATGTCAATTTAATTTAGTAAAGTTAACTGAATTGCATTAAGAGACTCTCCCCAAGTCACATAGCTAGAAGCACTGGGACTTAAATCAAGACCTTCAGTCTTCAAATTCAGTCTTCTTTCCTCTCTACCACAGCAACCACAGGAGAGTGTCAGATTCAGCTTGTGGGACTATTTGGTCAGTGCCATCTATGAAAACTACTGGACATTAATAGACAACAAGATTGATATCTAACAATAGGACCTGGAACACCCCCAGACTTACCAGTACTGAATAAATGCTTACCACAAATAAAGGTTAGTGTGTATAAAGAACAGCTGTCAGTGAGACGCACCAGCAACTGGTCTGGAGTAGCCAGAAGCAGGGCAACTACGAGCCGGACAGACAGGAGGAAAGCTTTTGAAACATGATTTAATACTGCGTAAAGCTATGCTACAGAACTATGGACAGCTGGGACATGACAGCTGAAGGCAGATCCAAATCACATGTTGCAATCAAGGATGATCATGGAGGAAAAGTCATGGTACTCTAAGGGTCATAGGATTTTAGAGTTGTGAAAGAGCTTGGAAATCACCTACAGATTCTACCTCCACATTTCCCAGATGAGGAATTGCATCCTTCAGAGGTGAAGTGGCTTGGCCCAAAGTCATTTAAATAGTCAATGACTGCCCTATTGGGCCCCCATTCACAAATAACACACCACTTTACCAACAAAATAGGATGTCAATAATTCAGATACTGGAATATGGTTGGGATTGGAGATAGGGAAGAAGGAAAACATGTTCATTAAAATGATTGAAAGGGGCAGCTGGGTGGTACAGTGAATAGAGCACTGGCCTTGGAGTCAGGAGGACCTGAGTTAAAATCCAGCCTCAGACACTTAACACAAAAAACTAGCCATGTGACCTTGAGCAAGTCACTTAACCTCAACTGCCCTACCTTCCCCCCTCCAAAAAAGAAAAAAAAAAAAAAAAGAAAAGGTCTGTACAAAATAGAATGGGCTAACTTTTGGGGTTATGGGGACAGTAAACTCCCCTTCCCTGGAGAGCTTCAAGTAGAGTTGAATGACCATTTGTCTGCCACTCTGAGCTTTTGGGATCTGGTAATTGCTTTTAAAAGCATGCAGGTTTGAGATGGCAGGGTGTGGCGATTTGTAACCCATAGACCTGAATTCAAGTCCATACTTGGTCACTTGCTAGCTGTATAAATTTGGGCAAGTCATTGAACCTCTTATTTTCAATTTCTTCTTCTATAAAATGGAAATAATACCTGTAACCACAAGGTCCAGACCAAATATTTACCATACCTATCCCACAGATTTGGTATAAGGAAACTCCTTTGTAAACGTGATGCTCCCTATGAATATATGTTCTTTTTTTAATGCTTTTACACAGAAATATTTACTTCAGAATGTATAATCACAAATATACACATTTACTGACCAGACACATGAGGGACATAATCTTTCTCCCTCCTCCCCTATCCTTTGTATCACCTTAGTCTCTAGGGAGGAGAAGGGGACTAAACATATGATGCAAAATTCAGGAACAAGGCAATTTGTCAGTTTCTCATGCGTTATCAGGGCTGTTGAGTTTTTGTGGCATAGCCTTCAACAAAATTCTTTTCCATAAAAGCCATTTTAATTTCTAAGACAACTGAAAAAGATGTTCCAAACTGAACCAACCAGTCTCCAACTATTCTTTATTTGGGGAATTACTTTTTATTCCCATAACAACCTTAAAAGGTCACTAAAGATTCACCAAGAACATTTCACAATCATACAGTACATTAAAGTTTACAAAATACTTACATTAAATGGTATTATCCCCATTTTACATATGAGGATATTGAGGCTTAGGGAGGCTATGAAACTTGCCTACAGTCACATAGCTAGTACAAGTCATAGTAAGGACTCAAATCCAAGGCTTCTGACCCTCACATCAGTGCTTTTTTAAAATAGAAGAATAAAAGGAAGACTCAAATGAACCTCAGATTTCTTCTGGTAAGGCTTGCTGCTAGAAATTGTGTTTGATGTCTAGGGCATAAAGTTTAAAGCCAGCATCTTGGGTTTGAGACAGAGAATTCCTGGGACTTACTTTCTCTAGTGGCAGAGCTAAAGGCTGGTTGGACCAACCAGTTTGTAATTTGATCAGGACAATCCTGACTTCTAGTGTGCAGAGGAGATCATGGAAAATAATAATTTGAATGCAGCATTGATTCCATCATTGCATCCATCCATTCCAACTAACACTTTGTTTTCAAAATGATTTTAACAAACCTTTATCAAATGAAA
The DNA here is from genome assembly GCF_028583685.1 of Petaurus breviceps papuanus. NCBI lineage: Eukaryota > Metazoa > Chordata > Mammalia > Diprotodontia > Petauridae > Petaurus > Petaurus breviceps. The sequence goes on from NW_027187171.1 coordinate 299,407, forward strand.
TAATGTAGGTGAAAGTTATGTGACTAAAATGCTATTAAATGGAAGTTATTATTACTATTATGACTCTTTCAAGATCCCAACCCAATCTCAAGGATTGAATTGGGGGGGGGGGGATAGCTTCAGAAGAATAAGGGATAGTTTACCTGTCAGATCTATGGGGGAAGTGAAGAATTCATAACAAAAAAAGAGATAGAGAGCATTATGAAATGCAAAATAGATAATTTTTACTATATTAAAATAAAAAGCTTTTGTACAGACAAAACCAATGCAACCAAGATTAGAAAGCAGAAAACTGGGAAACAATCTTTATAGCAAGTGTCTCTGATAAAGTGTATCAACAATGCAGTATTCAAAATGCCTAGGATAACTATAAATATACTGATATGGTTATTAATCACAAAATGTAACAGGCTTTCTACATGGGGACATGACTAGAACATTTATTCAAATACCAGAAAATTGAGTCCCCAAACCAGAAAGTCAAAGCCATCTCAGTAGCCATGGAGTTGGCATACGTAGTTAATGCAGTAATCATCCACATTCTCAAGCCTTCAAAACAGAACAGGCCACCTCAGGCAAAGATCCTCCTCTCCTAACTCATGGTAACTGCTCAACCTCCACACAGCTCATTCCCAGCAGCTCCGGCCCCCCACAGTTCCTGTCCCTGGCAGTCCTCAGCAGGAGTCCTTAGCAGAAATTCTGGCTGGCTAAAAAAAAAAAGCCACCACTTCCAGTCGCCGTGCTGGCTCTAGCCTGGCTCCTACTCACCTCTGCTCCTTCCTGCGCCACCCCTTCCTGCTACATCAGCAAGTTCAAGGAGCATGGAAGATCTTCAGATCCCATTACCATTACATAAAGGTCTCATTTCTCAAATATGTAGAGAACTGAGTCAAATTTATAAGAACATAAGCCATTCCCCAATCGATAAATGGTCAAAGGATATAAAGTTTTCAGATAAAGAAATCAAAGCTATCTATAGGTATACAAAGGAGCAGTGAAGGGATCATGAGTGGAAAAAGTTTGAGAAGCCCTCCTCTAAATCAATTTTGATTAGAGAAATTCAGATTTAGAACAACTCTGAGGTACCACCTCACACCTGTCAGATTGGCTAATATGACAAAAAAGGAAAATGAGAAATGCTGGAAACATGTGGGAAAATTGGGGCATGAATACATTGTTGGTAGAGTTGTGAATGAGGAACCTGAGTAAATGATGCATTGAAAATCTCAAAATATCAGAGTTGAATGAAACATTAAAAGTCATCCTATCCAATATATACCTAAACAGAAATCCCTTCTGTGACATTTTTAATAACTGCTTATCTACTTCTACTTGAAAATGGCTAATGATAAAGAATTTCCTCCTTCATGGACATTTCACTTTTCAACAAGTTGATTGTTAGGAAAATGTACTTTATATTTAGCCTAAATATGCCGTTCTGCAGCTTCTATCAGCAGCTCCTAGTTCTTGCTCTCCTGTCCAGTAGAACAAATCTAATCCCTCTTCCATAAAGACACATTTAGAAAACAGACCTGATGTTTTTCCTAAATTGTCTCTTCTTTGGGTTAAATATTCTCAGTCCCTTCAAATGATTCTTTTATAGCATCACCTTCAGTTGATTTATCATCCTTGTTGCCTTTGCCTTTAATATTTCATTAATGTAGAGGTTCTTAACCAGAAATCCACGAACTTGTTTTTTTTTTTTCCATAAATTTATTTATTTATTTTCTAGTTTTAAACATTTGCTTCCACAAGATTTTGAGTTATAAATTTTCTCCCCATTTCTCCCCTATCCTACCCCAAGATAGTAAGCATACTGAATAACCCTTCCCCCAATCTGTTCTCTCTTATGTCCTCCCCCATTCCCCCTTGCTTTCTTGTAGGGAAAGATGGATTTCTATACCCCATTGCCTGTATATCTTATTTCCTGGTGAACTTGTTTTTTTGTTTTGTTTTGGGTTTTTTTTTTTGGAGGGCAATTGGGGTTTAGTGACTTGCCCAAAGTCACACAACTAGTAATTGTGTCAAGTGTCTGAGGCTGGATTTGAACTTGGGTCCTCCTGACTCCAGGGCTGGTGCTCTATTCACTGCATCACCTAGCCTCCCCTGAACTTGTTTTTTTTTTTTAAGAAAATATTGTAATAGCTATTTCAATATATTTTGTTTCCTTCAAAATCCTATGCATTTTATTTCATATATTTAAAAACATGCTTCTGAAAAAGAGTTCATAGTTTTTACCTGACAGCCAAAGGGGTCCATGATGCACACAAAAAAGGTTAAGGACTCCTGCATTAAGGTAAATAAATTTTAATGATGCTAGAGATTTTCTCCAGTAGATGGAATTTCTTCTCTCTTAACTTAATATGATCCCTAGAAATAACTGCAGATCCAGGGATTTTTATAAGAATTCCAGATACTCCTATTCCAAGGTGCTAGGTCCTGTGCTAAGTACCTTATAAATATCATCTCACTTTATCCTGGAGAAGGATAAAATTCTCTCCACTACTTTCATCAACCAAATTTCAGCATGAGCATTCTCAAAAATGTGGTCTCCCACTTCTACCGCCCAAATCTGCCCCAACAACACGATGTTTATGTCAGCAACTAGTGGCAGAATGCCTCCTTGGCGACTCCAGCAGGAAAAGAGCCATACTGACCCCTCACCTCCAGAGTCTGGTTTGTAAAGGTTGTCCTTAATCATTCCTGCTATAGTTCTCAGCTCTGGGTTCCCAAAACAATTTCTAGCAGATAAAATGTAAGTTATTCTGAATCCAAAGCAAGCAAAACTCAAAAGGTTTATTATCTGAAGATGTCCTACTTGTCTAATGAATGAATCTTGCTTCATTAAAATCATTATTCTGTAATAATAGAATATTTTTCTATATAATTTTTCTATTATATTCTTCAATAACTGTCTATCCTTATATTTGGAGTATTTGACTGACTATGGTAATTCATATGAATATATAACATCCATTACCAACAAATTAAACCAATTTTACAGATGAGAAAAATGGGTCAGAGATTTAAGTGAGTTGCCCAAAACCAGCACCTAGGGAAGGACAGAACAAGGACTTAATCATTTATTGATTTAGTGACTATTTTTTAGATGCTAGCCATGAGTCCTACCCTTGATCTAGAATGTAGGATATATGTTCTGTGCCTTACAGTTATGACATGTGATGTGATTAAGGAGGAAATGGCCCTAATTTTAAAAAATGTTTTCATTTCTCCTCTATTCCTACTTCCATATTGTAAGAAGTTTTTTGGATAGTATCCTCTTTTTTGTTTTCTTTGTCCCCTCCCTTTTCCTTTTTACTTTCCTTTTCCCTTCCCCCTTTCCCTTTCCTTCATTAGCTCATGTTGAATAAGTATGTGGGTATAAATTAAAGAAAGCACAACATCAAACTACTTTAGTCAGATGTTCAGATACTTGGATCTCCCTTTCTTCATTAGACTTCACTGGATACTTAGTTTTATATCATGGTCTCCAGAGTTTTATTTAGCTGCCCATTCTTACCTGAGAAAGAGAGAGAGAGAGAGAGAGAGAGAGGGGAGGGAGGGAGGCAGGCAGGAAGGAAAAGAGCACAGAAAAAAGAAAGGAAGGAAGGAAAAGAAGAAAAAGAGAAAAGTTGGTCTACAAGCAGAGGCTCTATTAATAGTAAGTAAGTTTAGAGGAAAAAAAAAAGACAGCCAGATAGTTAAAACAACTGGGAAATATTTCAAACAAACTCTCTCCACAGACAAGTACGCAACAATACAACTGCCAGAAAGAAAGCTCTCTTTGGCTTATCCACAAGATTAAGAAATAATAGTGATCTTACTCTGACTGGACTTTCAATTTGGCTCCCTGTTACATAAACTCACCCTCGACTTAAAGAGTGTGTTATGACTCCTTCCAATATGTTGCAGACAGACTAGACCCCCTCATCCCATTAAAAAGGTATATAGTAAGTGGGAGGCACACTATTTTCTTAAGTGGCCTGTAGAGTTTGAAATCCCGAGTTAACAATATGTGCTCTGTTATTCCACAAGTTTGCCATAAAATAGACTGTAATCTTTGCCAGGAGTACGCTGTGCATTCCCTGGAGGTTTGCTATGCTGAGGAACACTTCAGGCTGCTTAATGGGCTGCTCAGCCTTTCCCTTATAAGGCATTTTCACTTCACCACAAGGGAATGACAGCCTCTCCAAGTGCAAGCCTGTCAGGACCAGATGACAAGCAACAATTTACCCCACTTTTAGGGCCAGGTTTGTGCTATCTGCCTTGAGCTGTTCCCCTTCAAGCCTTCACCATGATAAAGAGTTCAGGAATGTGAAGGGTTGGGGACCTGGGAAGTATTAAGTCTGCAAGAATTAGATAGGCACTTCTACTTTGGAAGTCACTGTAGGTTAACAAAGGTAGTGAATAAGAGAAATGAAAATGAAGGGGAGGACAAAATGAAAACTAGAATCACATAACTTTATAGCTACAAAAGGGACCTTAGAGATTTTCTACTGCAAGGTTTCTTTACCTGAGATCCTTGAAATTGTTTTACAAAAATATTTTTATAACTATATTTCATTTTTTAATTAAGTTTTTTTTGAGACCTTTTATTTTTTACATCATCATAGTTTCTCCCAGTATTCTTCCCCTCTCCCCTCCAGAAAGTCATCCATATAACAAAACGTATTTTTTAAAGACAAAAAAAACAAGAAAAAGAAGAGAGAACAATCAGTACAAGCAATTAATACATTGAAGAAGTCTGATAACATGTTCAATGGGCAACACTTGTGGACCTACCACCTCCAGAAAGGGTGTCTTGAAGTTGTCCTCTCATATCCCTTCATTTGGATCATTCTTGGTCTTTATAATCTTGCTACATTCACTTTTGGGTTTTGTGTGTGACTGTTCTTTCCATTTATAGATAACTGTATTTCAGTATAATTGCTTTACCTTGTAATTCTAAGTATTTTATGTCAACTATTTAAAATCATTATTCTGAGTAGGGTCCACAGCTTCATCAGACTGCCAAAATGGTCCATGATACAAAGAATAGCTAAGAATCTATGAGTTATAATCTCATTTTGCAGATAAGGAGAACTGATATCCAGGAAAATTACGTGATTTGTTAAAAATCCCGTAGCTAGTGGAACAGCAATGCTGGGACTAAAATGATTTGAACTATGTTATTAGGTATACAATAACAAACAAAAAATGAACAAATGAATGTTTAACTGATTAAATGAAGAACTGGTGATTTGTTGTGCCAATGTTGGTCTAAGCTAATGTTTTATGGATGCAAACAACAAAATTCCGATTAATGGTAAGATAAAGCTGCTGATACATGCTTTGATTTCACTCCAATACAAAAAGAATGAGATTTTAACTCCTCCAAATGGAAAATGTAAAAACATTGAACCTTATTATCACCATATCTTAGAGACCTTAATTTGATGCAAAACTGTTGCCAGGAAGAAGAGGTAGAAAGAACCCAGAAACTAATTTAGCCAGCAGACACTGGATCTTCTTGCCAAACAGAGAGAAGATATGGCTGCCAAAAGGCATCACAGGTTCAGAATATAAGTTCATTCACAAATGAAGAGAAGGTTGGTAGAAGATTGTAAATAATATTGCTTTAGAAACATCAAAGGACAGTTGTATGGAGAATGAAGTTTCAAATAACTTAGAATGATAGGATTTAGAATTGAGAGGGATTTAGAAGTCATTCAATCAAACTTACTCATTTTACAGATGAGGAAACTTGGGCCTAGAGAGTTTCAAATTCAGGTCCTTTGAGTTCAAATAAATTTTTTTTTCTACTATGTGAACTTATCTTTCACATGAGACCTAGCTAAATCAGAACATCCTAAGAAAAATCTGTTGGGAGTTTTTTTGGCAAAGATGCTAGAGTGGTTTGTCATATCCTTCTCCAGTTGCCATTTTCTTCTCCAGAATAAGACTTTAGTGGAAGCTTATTAGTTACATACATTAAATTTTTTTTATTGAATTGGATTGATGTGGGAAGACCAGTTTCAGTTACTCAAAGGACTGTTTTTAAAAGAAATTCAGTGTTACTACATTAAACACTTCCAGGCATCAGTAATAACAATACTGAAAAATAATAATTGTATAAAGCACTTAATTTTTTAAAAACATACATATGGGGGCAACTAGGTGGTGCAGTGAGTAGAGCACTGGCCCTGGAGTCAGGAGGACCTGAGTTCAAATTCGGCCTCAGATGCTTAACACAAAAACTAGCCGTGTGACCTTGGGCAAGTCACTTAACTCCAATTGCCCTCCAAAAATAATTTTCCAGAAAAAAAACAAACCATATATATGATTTCCTTTTGTCCTCACAGAGTTGTATATCTATTTTATAAACAAAGAAACTGAGACACAAAGAGATTATATGACTTCCGAAAAGTCACACTGAGTCAATGACAGAAATTGAACTGGTGTGAAGCTTCCTGACTGTTATTACAGTGATTTTGACACTTACTCTATGCCATTTTTCTTTTCTTCTTTTATATTTATTATTTTATTTTTCCTAAGTTACATGTAAAACAATTTTTAACAGTTTTAAAAAATTTGAGTTCTAGTTTCCTTCCGTTCCTCCCTCCCCATCCTATCCACACCCCAGTTGAGAAGGCAAGCAAAAACATGTGCAGTCATGCAAAACAATATACATAATAGTCATGTTGGAAAAGAAAACATAGACAAAAAAACCCCAAGAAAAATAAAGCAAAAAACAAGTATGCTTCAATCTTTATTGAGACACCATCAGTTCTTTCTCTGGGAATGGATAGCATTTTTCATTATAAATCCTTGAGAGTTGTCTTAGATTGTTGTATTGCTGAGAATAACTAAGTCATTCATGATTGATTATCTTCCAGTGGTGCTGTTACTTGTACATAGTACATTTCACTTTGCATCATCCCATGCAAGTCTTTCCAGGTTTTTCTGAGAGCATCATGCTCATCACTTCTTGTAGTACAATAGTATTCCATCATAATCACATAATACAATTTGTTCAACCATTCCCCAATTGGTGGGCATTCCCTCAATTTCTAATTCTTTGCCCCCAGAAAAGATCTGCTATCGATATTTTTGTACATATGACTTTTTCCTTTTTTAAAATCTTTTTTGGGATACAGACCTAGTAGTAGTATTTTTAGGTCAAAGGGTATGCCTGGTTTTATAATCATTTGGGCATAGTTCCAAATTGCTCTAAAGAATGGTTGAATCAGTTTACAACTCCCCCAATAATGCTTTAATGTATCTAACATTTGTCATTTACCTTTTCTGTCCTATTAGACAATCTAATGGTATGAAGTAGTACCTCAGAATTGTTTTAATTTGCATTTCTCCAATCAATAGTGAGTTAGAATATTTTTTCATATGGCTATAGATAACTTTAATTACTTCATCTGAAAACATATCTTTTGACCATTTATCAATTGGAGAATGGCTCTTACTTTTATAAATTTGATTTGGTTCTCCATATGCTTGAGAAACAATGCCTTTATCAGAGACACTTGCTTCAAATTTTTTTTCACAGTCACTATTGCTAATTGTATTTCCCTTCATCCTATTCCCCCTCCCATTTATTCTATTCTCTCCTTTCACTTTGTTCCTCCTCAAAAGTGTTTTGCTTCTGACTAACAACCTGCCCCAATCTGTCCTCCCTCCTAGCACCCCTTCCCTTTCTCTTATCCCCTTCCCTTTACTCCTGTAGGGTAAGATAGATTTCTATGCCCAATTGCATGTGTATGTTATTCCCTTTCTAAGTCAGTTCTGATGAGAGTGCGGTTCACTCACTCCCCCCTCTTTCCCTCCACTATAAAAGCTTTTTCTTGCCTCTTTTATGTGAGATAATTTATCTCATTCTACTTTTCCCTTTCTCCCAGTACATTCTTCTTTCACCCCTAAATTTTATTTTTTAAATATCATCTATTCATATTCAGCTCACACCTGTGCCCTCTGTCTATATATATTCCTAACTACCCAAATAATGAGAAAGGCCTAATGAGTTACAAATATCATCTTTCCCTATAAGAATGTAAACAGTTTAACCTTATTAAGTCCCTTATGAGTTCCCTTTCCTGTTTATTTTTTTATGCTTCTCTTGGGTCTTGTATTTGAAAATTAAATTTTCTATTCATCTCTGGTCTTTTCATCAAGAATGCTTGAAAGTCCTCTATCTCATTGAATATCTATTTTTGCCCCTGAAGTATTATACTCAGTTTTGCTGGGATGATGATTCTTGGTTGCAATCCTAACTCCTTTGACCTCTGGAATATCATATTCCAAGCTCTCCCATCTTTTAATGTATAAACTGATAAATCTTGTGTTATCCTGACTCTGGTTCCACCATACTTGAATTGTTTCTTTCTGGCTGCTTGCATTATTTTCTCCTTGACCTGGGAACTCTGGAATTTGGCTACAATATTCCTGGCAGTTTTCCTCTTGGGATATCTTTCAGGAGGAGATTGGTGGATTCTTTTAATTTCTATTTTACCCTCTGGTTCTAGAATAAGGTAGTCCAATAATTTTTAGATTATCTCTCCTGGATCTATTTTCCAGGTCAGTTATTTTTCCAGTGAGGTATTTCATATTGTCTTCTATTTTTTTCATTCCTTTGGTTTTGTTTTATTGTTTCTTGATTTCTGATAAAGTCATTAGCTTCCATTTGCTCCATTCTAATTTTTAAGGAATTATTTTCTTCAGTGATCTTTTGGACTTCCTTTTCTATATGGCCAATTTTTCTTCTTAAGGCATTCTTCTCCTCATTGGCTTTTAGGACTTCTTTTATCATTTGGCCTAGTCTGTTTTTTAAGGTGTTACTTTCTTCACTATCTTTTTTTGTGTCTTCTTTACCAAGCCGTTGACTCTTTTCTCATGATTTTCTTGCTTCACTCTCATTTCTCTTCCCATTTTTTCCTCTACTTCTCTTACTTGATTTTAAAAATCCTTTTTGAGCTCTTCCATGGCCTAAGACCAATTCATATTTTTCTTAGAGGCTTTGGATGTAGGAGCTTTGACTGTGTTGCCTTCTTCTGAGTGTATGTTTTGATCTTCCTTGTCACCAAAATAACTTTCTATGGTCAATTTTGTTTTTTTTCCATTGTTTGCTCATTTCCCTGACCTATTACTTGACTTTTAACTGTTTATTAAAGTGGGGCTCTGCTTCCACGGTGGAGGGTGCATTGTCCCAAGCTTCAGGGCTTTTGTACAGATTTTTTTGCAGGTACTTCTAGGGACCTGTAAGTTTTCATTTCTTCTAAATTGGTATGATCTAAGGCAGACCTGCATAACTTGTAAACTTCTTTGGGCTGCTGATAGGTTAGACTAGAGAGAGAGAGTGATAATGGTTAGTTGCTGTGGGTCACATGACAAACAGGTGACTGAGCAGTAGCAACCCTACATTCTTCACAGGCCACCTGAAATCCTTTGGTGGGGCATATGTTGTGCAGGTCTAACCAAAGGAAAGTGTTAGCTACTCTCCTATCCTGCACTCTGGTCTGTGAGTAACCACAAGCACTCTTTTCTGCCCTGAAACTGTGAGGAAGGTCCCCCCCTTCAATGCTTCTGCAAGTTCTGCTAAACTAGTGCTCCTTCTTGCCCTGGGACTGCCACCCACCACTGGGACCTGGATCCAAGTCTGGGCAAAACAACAGAGTCCTGCCTCAGTGCTAGCAAAAGACAGATGTAATGTCCTTCTGACTAGTTGTTCAACCCCCTTACTCTGTGGGCTGAGAGCTCCAGAAGCAACTGCTGATTTAGTCACTCCCAAGACCTTCTCCTGGTTTGCTGGGTCCTGGTCTGGGCCTCTACACCCTCCTTCAATGAATGTTTGGAAATACCGATTTGGGAGTTGTCCGCATAGAAATAGTGAAAGTAAATTAGATTCCCAAGGGATATAAAAAGAAAAGAAGTCTGTGCGTAGAATCTTGACATTCAACCCTTTCTCTCTCTTCCCCACAGAGGATTAAGAAAAGGATAAAGATCCTTCAAAAGACAGAGAGAAGGAATGTTTAGAGCAGTAGGAGAACCAGGAGACTATATGGAAAGGAAACAGAATAAGTATGCATATCGTACCTACTATGTGCCAGGCACTATACAAAACACTTTTATAAATGTTATTTCATTTGATCCTCACAACGGCTCCACAAAATAGATTCTATTATTAGCTGCATTTTTCACTTTAGGAAACTGTGTGGTGTTACTGAAGCCAAAGGAGAAAGAATCTAGAGGGAACACATGGCCAGCATTCCCAAATATAATAGGGAGATAAAGAAGGATGGCTTTAAACAGACCAAAAGATTGGGCTATTAAGACGTCTCTGGTGACCTTTGGGCATGCAGTTTCAGGAGAATGGTGGTGGTGAAGACCAAATGGCACGAGGTTAAGGAGACAGTCAAAAACCAGGGATGTTGAATGGATGTTGAATAACTTTTTAAAGAAGTTTATCAGCAAAGGAGAGATGTAGGATGGTACCTGGATATGGTAAAAGGACCAAAGGAAGACTTTTTCAGGATTAGGCAGGTTTGAGTGGTCAGATAGACAAAAGCCAGTCAAGAGAGAGATACCATGAAGATACATGAACAAAGGGGATGACTGCTAGAACAGGAAGAGGTGGGAAGGAATGATTTCACCTGTACAAACAGAAGCATCAGCCTAGTGAGAAGTAGAAATGTCTCTTTTTCACAACTCACAAAAGTGTTTTAGGAAGAAAATGGGTAATGATACTAAGAAGTTCTGTGGAATAGAAGAGGAGAGCTAAGGAAATTTAATTTGGTCACTTTAATTTTCTTAGTGGCTTAATTTTCTTAGAAAGTTAAATTATCTGCATTTAAATGTGTAAATTAGAGATGTAGTTGGCAGCTTGAAGAAAGAGAAAAAGGTCTGGAGTAGTCGTTGTGGGGAACAACATAGGGAATCAATGAGGGTAAAGTAGGATTGCAGAGCAGCAGCAAAAGTTCAGACCAGGTTATTCTATACCACAATTTTGTGACTTTGCACTAATACTCTATATTTAAGGAAACTTACAATTTACCATAGGAATTTTATTGAAAACAATATTCCACCCAATTGAAAAAATTATGCTAAGTAAAGTGCACTATTATTCTTTTCTTTATTTATGAGTATTTTCTGAGAAGTAGTCAGCACCAGGACAAAAGTTTGAAGCAAAGGTAGCTGCAGTTAACTGGTTTGACACTAAGGTGGCAGATAACAATGGGGCCCTTACAGCTAGTCTGCAATCCCTTGCTGCTGTGGAAGTATAGTGAGGCATTATAAAGAATATTTCAGGCAGAGGAAAGGCAGTTATTGGTGCCAGCAGATTTAATTAGACTGGCTCACCTTTGTACATTTAGGCAGAGTGAAACAATGATCTCTGGGATATGGAAAAGAATGCCATTGAATTGACTGGGGTTCCAGACAGACAGTTCCAAATGACCTTGTTTATAAGAGTAAGGAGAAAACCACAGCAAACAGAAATTTTAAATTTAGGCATCTACCCTAGATGTGGAAGTAATAAGAAAAGAAGGTATAGGATGCAGCAAGGAAGGAAAGCATAGGAACCAGTAATCAATTGTTGCTGACAGAAGTCATATAAACAGAACAAGGGATATGACCTTTCAAGAGAAGAACAAAAAGTAAAAGCCATGGTGGGTGGGGGAAGTGCTAGACATGGGAGTCATGAGACATGAGGCTTTTATCTGTGTAGAATAGGGAATCTTAAGGAAGGAGGTCACAGAATCGTTGAATCTCAAACATCAAAAAACCAGCTAGTTTAACCCATACATACTTAAAAAAAAGTCCCCTATTCAATATACCCAACAAATAGTCATTTAGATTGTTGTTTTTTAAAGACCTCTAGTGAAGTCTTACTACCCCTGATGTAGTCTGTTCTATCCTTTGACAGCTCTAATTATCAGGACGTGTTTACATACATCAAACCTAAATTTCTTCCTGTACAGTTTCTAACCATTGTTCCTAGTTCTACTCTTTAGGTCCAAGAACCATATTTCATCGCATAATCATCACCACCACATAATCATCACACCCTGGTTTTTCTCCAAGTCCCAAAAAAAGGTTTATAACCTTTCATCACGTAATTGTCGCATGATATAATTCTTTTGGTCATGCTGCTTAAAAGTAAACAGAGCAGCAATGTATTCACCAGTGGCATACAATTTATACACAATTTATACATTGTGAGCCCCGAGCCTAGAATTCTCAGTGCATGTATATTGTCAATATTCATTTTTAATATGTATTCACTAATATTCCATGCATCCTAATCTTGTACCAAAGACTTTTTGGTAGTAAATGATTTTTAAGTAATACCAGCACAATTTTTTTTTTAAGTTTCACATAATGGTCACACACCACTAAGTTTGCAAAAAAGCAAAAAAAAAAAATTGGCATAAAATCTGCTATGATTATGCAGTAAAATATGGTATAACAAGTCTGGTTAAATACACATGATTGCAGGGGATTATGTACATAGCAGCTTGAATACTAGTTCTAATTTTGCTACTATTTAACTGTGTGGCCTCAGTCAAATCTTCTTTCGTCTTAATTTCCTCTTCTGTAAAATGAGGAAAATGGATTGGAATTGAGATATCTAAGACTAAATCTAGGCCATGCTGCCAACACTCTTTCTCCTCAAACCCCATCTGTATATTATTCAACTCTTTGTCCCTTTGTTCAGTCAAAAATGTAAGCAGATTATTAAAGCTTAATAAAGAGAAATGAAACTTTATATAGTAGTAGAGGAAACAGACAAGCACCATTTGCAATTTTTGTTTTGGGGACCTGGGACTAAAAACTACCAAGATAGATAAAAACTTACCAGAGATAGATAAGCACAGGTGGTAATTGACAGGGGAGGTTTACGTGATCACTAATAGCTAACACAGTAGAACCTGGGTTTCCAGCTAAACCTAGGGCATTTAGTTTGTCTGTGTATGAGGAAACCAATATAACTCCTAATTGGTGCCCAATATGACTTGACAGAGTTCCTGTGGAAGGAGCAGATTTGATGCCAAAGCTTCTTGGAGGAGAGACACATGTGGTTCTGCACGCTTTGGATTAGAGATATGTGTGGTTCTAGATACTCTTCGGGGAGAGAAACACATAAAAAAGACTGGAAGCTCAGGTTATGACAAGCTTATCAAGATGTCATGCTTCTTAATTCCATTTCCATTTTTGACAGGATCACTTGATTGGTGGGGGAACAATCAGTCGTTGTCCTTCATGCTCAAAGAGGACCAAAATTATGTCACTATATTGGGGTCAAAGTACGGTGTGTCTAATTGTGGCTGGTTGGACCAATACGAACCAGGGAGACTCTACCACAGATTGGGCACAAATAATCCATATGAGTATTTGCAGTGGAGATGCATCCAAATTTAGACATGTCTCATTTCTAGACAGACTGTACTTGAAAGTTAGCAAGCATTTGACATTCTCTCACAATTTTCTTGTGTAAAAGATCAAGAGATAATAACAATAGCCATGATTCTTCCCTAACAGTAAAAGCATAAGACAAAGTCCCTCCTTATGGACTAAATGAAGAGATGGAGGTGGTCTGTTTATGCGAATTAAGAACTAGATTCAATGAGTAGTTATATGTCATCATGAACTGGAAAGAAATTTGTAATGAAATGCCCTAAAAACCTGTCCTTGACACCGTGCTAGTTAACATTTTTTAGCGTTGACTTGGGTGACACACTAATCAAATTTGTAGGTGATGCAAACTGGGTAGTACAAAAAGATCTCAACTGGCTACAGATGATGATCTAAGTTTACTAAGATGAAATTTCATAGGGATACATTTAAGTCATTTACTTTCATTAAAACAAAATCAACTCCACAAGTAAAGAATGAGGGAGACACAAAACTAGTTAATTGGTCAAATGGGAAAGTTGTGCAGGTTGAGTGGACCAGAAACTCAACAGTGTGTGTGGCATGGCAACAAAAACCAACCAACCAAATAAATCCTAACATCATCTCAAAGTGTATTAAGACCATTTTGAAAATAAGGTTGGTGGGATGGAAGCAATATCATAACCACCCCCCACTCCTCTGCCATTAGGCTTGTTTTTTCTTAAAAGGTATTTAAACCAAACTTGAGACTTGAGTGGTTCAAGAGCCTAAAGGCTCGAGTGTTTGACATCACTTCTCAGACTCCTGAGTACCTGTGAGGATCTCCGGGAGAGTGCTGATACTTGGCTAGTGGACTACAATGGACAACTCAGACAAGTGAACTTTGCTGAGCTAAAGTAACTGAGAGTATCCTCAATACATATCCTTACTAAATAACCATCTCATGCTATGACTAAGTGAATTTCCTTTAGTTAACTGTTGAATAATAATGATAATTATGATCATCAGCATGCTTTTATGTTTTCGAAGTACTTTACATATTTAATCTCATCAGATTCTCAAAACTTCCCTGGGAAGCTACCTATTCCTGTTTTATCACCATTTTGCAGATGAGGAAATTGAGACTGAGAGAGGTTAAGTGACTTGCCCAGGGTCACTCAGCTAGGAAGTATCTGAGTCAGGTCTTCCTGACTGCAAATCCAGCACTGTATCTACTTTGCCAATATAGGCAAAGGTGTTTTTAGTTGGCTAAATGACCTACCAGTGTCTCATTTTATTCCAATATCAAAAATAATTAATAAATTTCATATATTATTAAGAGTGAATGGGGGCAGCTAGGCGGTGCAGTGAATAGAGCACCGACCCTGCAGTCAGGAGGGCCTGAGTTCAAATTTGACCTCAGACACTTAACACTTACTAGCTGTGTGACCTTGGGCAAGTCACTTAACCCCAACTTCCCTGCCTTCCCCCCTCAAAAAAAAAAAAAGCAAATAAATAAATAAAGAGCAAAGGTACTAATTACAAATTCATAGATTCCCCAAAACTAAGAGTATGTGTGTGTACATATATATTTATTTATATGTATACACACTTATGTATGTATATCAAAAATAAGATCCACCCAAAATAAGAAGATTGGTGTTTACCTGGGGCCTGATAACCTTTAGCATCCATTCCTCCACAGCAGACACAGACATACACATAATACTGTCATACCTCCACACATACACACATTTATAAATATTTTGAAGTGATGAATAAATCAGATGTAGATCCATCTTTTTCCCCAAACATTTTTAAGATGTTTACATTGAAACCAGATACCCCAGAGGCAGGGAGCCCTGCTTTCTGTTGTTACTTTACATTAAATATACCCATTTTAGATTTTTCTGTAGGTTCTTTGTTTCACTCCAAAGTGAAAAGAATGCTCTTTCTGTTTGATTTTCTTTGCCATTGGTGTGGGAGAGCCACACTGAGGGGATTCCAGCTAATTTTATTTCTGCTCTCATCTTTTTTTTTCAGCTGACTTGGTAAAGGTAGCATGTAATGACTTCAAGCGTCATTCTTATTACCAGAGGTAACATGTGCTTTCCCCTCTCCCAACTATAGTCTGGTTTTTTCTTTTCTTTTTATTTTAAGTGTACATTTTTTAAAAGTGCTTGCTTAGAAAATTTGTAATTACTCTTAAACAGGGAGCTGATTTACTTATTTTTTCCAGAAGCACGTTTCACACACACATCATAGATCTAGATTTGGAAGGGAGAGGACGCCATTGCTTTCCTGTTCTTCCAATGTGTGACTTTTATGTGGTGAATTCTTGTCTAGCAGAATAGTTCACAGGAGGTTCAATTTGGAGGAATATATATGGAACTGGCTCAGAGAGTTGTATGTAAAAATGTGTACACCCAAGGGTGCTTTTGTCCTTTCTTAGGTAATCATCTTGTAATTGGCCATCAAGTGAGCCAGGAAGAAAGGCTATTCCAGTATGGGGAAATCAGTAAATCTACAAAAGACCTACTTAATAAGCACATGTGCTTCATTTTCTTGTTGAATTTTTGCTTTGCTTAATAAATCAGTCAAGTCCATACATTTAGGGAGAGTACAGCACAAAGTACTTTGCAAATGGAACAGAAAAAAAATGCTTAAGAATAGTTCAGGTGTTTCAATGCCTTTGTATTGCCCAGGGCCAGCTGTGATTCTCTGCAGACAGTGGGCATTCCTTAAATGCTGGCCAGATGGATGGGTGGACAGATGGACAGATGGATGCATGACTGATTGTCAATGGCAGCAACCATTTACTTTTTTTTTCCTTTTTTGGAGGGGGGACCAAAGCATAATTGGGGTTAAGTAACTTGCCCAAGGTCACATGGCTAGTGCGTCAAGTGTTTGAGGCTACATTTGAATTCAGGTCCTACTGACTCCAGGGTGGTCCATTTACTAATCACTTTGCAGAGACTGAGGTCTGGCTATTGAGTCAGAGAGAACTGGATTCAAGCAAAGCCTCTGTGTGTGGGTG
The DNA here is from genome assembly GCF_028583685.1 of Petaurus breviceps papuanus. NCBI lineage: Eukaryota > Metazoa > Chordata > Mammalia > Diprotodontia > Petauridae > Petaurus > Petaurus breviceps. The sequence continues at coordinate 315,800 of NW_027187171.1, forward strand.
AGTTTGGGCAAATCACTTAACTTCCTGGTGTCCTAGTTAACTCTCCAAGAGATGGTAATTTGCATCTACATCAGTGGAGGGAGTTTCCTCACCAGAATTTTCCCACACCTATGAAATCACAGGGGCAGAGCCACCCCTAGCTGGGTGCCCAGTGGCCAAAGTGCTGGGTTTGGCAGAGATTAAATCCCTCCTCAGACAATTGCTAGGTGTGTAACCCTGGGGCAAATTGCTCTGCCCTCTTTCAGCCTCAGATTCCTCATCCCAAAAAATGGGCTTGATGACCTCTAAGGTCCCTTCTAGTTCCCAAATCTATGAGCTTATGATTCCCAATTTAAAAAAATTGTTCAAAACCTCCCCCAAAATCTTATGGAGGTGATCCTGTCTTCTCAAAGGCCATGCCAGAACACTGCCAACCTTCACAGGTTTGGTTAGCCTGAAGAGACTTCAGGTATGAGCCCAGTAATGTACCGTATAGATGTAGTCTGGATAGCTGTGTGTGTATGTATGTATACACAGAAATATAAATATATACAGATGGATGTATTTCTACATATAACAATAACAGTTATTTGTTTTGTTGATTAGTCACGTCCAACTCTTTGTGATCCCATTTGAAGTTTACTTGGCAGAAATGCTGGAGTGGTTTGCCATTTCCTTCTCCAGTTTATTTTACAGATAAGGAAACTGAGGCAGACTTCAGTGACTTGCCCAGGGTCACACAGCTAGTAAGTGTTTGAGGCTAGATTTGAACTCAAGTTCTACTAACTCCAGGCCTGGCTCTCTATTCACTGAACCACCTAGCTGCCCCAGCGATTATTAGAGTTAGCATTTACTTAGCCCTTTAAGATTTGCAGAGCCGTGTACTCAGGGCAAGTCTGTGAGGTAAGTGCTGTTACTATTCTCATTTTACAGATGAGGAAACTGGCTAAGAGAGCTAAGTGGCTTTCCCAGGGTTAATCAGCTAGGAAGTTTTAGAGGCAGGATTTGATCTCAGGCCTTCCTAACTCTAAGTTCAGTATTGTTAGTGCATCACCTACCTGTATTTCAGGGAAATGTGTGTGTGTGCGCGCGTGCATGTGCAGGTGTAGACAGAGAGACAGATATATGGACTAATCTAGATAAGTATAGAGAAGATTAAATCACTAGAATCCTGGCCACCATATAATAATATTTTTTTTTAGCCAAGCCAGTTCATGAGGATCGTTCACTCAAGTGTATAGGGTTTGCAGTCCCTGTTGGTGGATCTAGAACCTTCTAGAGCTTGTATTTCATTATTTTAGCCTTCAAAAACTAAGAATATGTGCTGGCTTTGGCAGCACATATACTAAAATTGGAACGGTACAGAGAAGATTAGCATGGTCCCTGAGGAAGGATGACACGCAAATTCGTGAAGCGTTACATATTTAAAAAAGAAAAAACTGAGAATATGATTGGAGATCTATAATTCAAAGATTATTCTCTCAAACCATGCATTTTCTATTATTCAAGCATCCTTGAACTTATTTGTGTAAAACTTTTTTAAATGCATGTATTTGGTGATAACACACATATATACACACATAAAGTGTACAGCAATAATTGAAATAAAGAGATTTCCTCATTTTGGACTCCATCCAAAGTAATATAATTACTGAAGTACCCAAAGAATCTTAGTTATACAACCTCTAAGGCCCTTTAACCTATAGATGGGATCATAGTATCACAGATTTGGAGATGGACCCCATGAATGGTATAAAACTTTAGTAAAATTTGGGTGTAATCTTTACAGTTATGGGAATATGAAGATCAATGATTTTTTGTATATGAAAGTAATAAAAATCTAGAGTTGGAAAGTACTTTAGAAATCATTCATTTCAGCTTTCTCATCTTACCATTGAGGAAATAGCTCAAGGGAAGTTAAATGACTTGTCCAAAATCACATGTGATTAACAGAATCAGGATTTGAACTCAGATTCCAAGTTCAGAGCTGTTTCCATTGCACTTAGATGCCTTATCTTAGGCCTGATTACAACTCTCTCAACTGCTATTTAGAGGAAGAATTCTGGGTGTTAGCATTCTTATTTAATCAAATGTTGTTTAATATGTTGGGGTCTTCAGGAATAGAAAATAATAGTAATTTTATGGAAATCCAACCCATTTTTCCATGCCATGATGAGGAGGGGGAATAAAAAAGGAAGAAGAGGTAAAATAGGAATTGCTAGCCAGGGTGATATTCAGCTGGGATTGCATATGACCTAAGCCTGTTACAGTAGTTCTAAGGCCTGGCAAGAATCCTGACATTGGCTAGCTGGGCTCTGGTGACACCACTGAGTTAGAACTCTTCCTAAGAGTCAAAAGAAATAGATGGAGTAGCAAAGGGTTGAAGTCTGGCCGTACTCAAAACTGTCATGGATATTAGCTTGACATCAAAGTGCTGCTCTTATTAGAATAAATCGGACATAGCCGATGATTCTGACCACCAAAGGCAAACCACAAATGGTCATGAAATGAATTGAATGCATGAATTCTTTTGCTTCTCCTTGCACTACATGGTGTTCCAGTCAGGTACACTTAGAGAGGCCCAGTTAGTGCTGGTCCCAAGTAAGACCACCCTTTTCCCCACCCTACACTATCCCAGAGCCCACTACCAATTTTTCTTCCAAATGTTCCCTTCTCTTCCTCCCTTGGCCAAACCCTGAATCCCTATCCTCACCCTTGCTAGAGGGAACCCATACTCCCCACTCTACTTTAACCATAAGTCCTACTTCCCCCAGTTCCATTAGTGGTGGGCTAGTCCCCTCCATGCTACCTGCCGGGTAGAATTGACACCTCAATACATCCAAGGGACTCCTGATACCTCCCATCTTCCTTGTTGATACACCATGAGAATCTCTGGTGCTTTCCACCCGGACTACATCTATACTCTCATATGCTTATGCTTTTCTCAACTACAGTATGAACTCTACAGACTGCCTTATTTTCTATTTGCATCCTTAGTACAATATTTGGCATATAGTAAGCGCTTAATAAATTATTTTTCATTTATTAATTCATTCATTATATACCATTGCTATTTCAGAGCAAAATTGAAATTATCTCACTAACTCTAGGCAAGAACTTCATACTTCTTTTTGTTGTTATTGTCAATTGTACCCTTAAATCACACAACAATGTGTTGCTGAACAGTGAGGGTAATAATAAAGCATCATCATATCTATAAGCTTAGATTAGGTGAAATACCTAAAAAAGAGAAAAGTTGAAGAACCTTAAAATCTTTACTTAATACATACTCCAGAAATTATTCCTAATATGGAACTAATCGAGGGGTTTGCTGGAGCTCGATTTCTAAATTTTTAGCATAAGCATTTACAAATTTGTAGCAAAGGCCAAAAATCAGGGCTTGCTTAATTTCTTTGTTGATTGTCTAGACTGAAGAAAGTGAGGGAGAAAATATTAATGATCCATATTAAACTTAAAAGAGTCGCACATCCTTTTTTTTTCCCCCAGAGAGCCCATTAAACATTTACCAGAATACCCCTGAGTAGATAACAAAAATATCACTGATGACTTAGATAATTTTGAAAAGGAGAGGGGCATACTTTAACTAGAGTTCCAAAAAGTCTTTTTAAAGTTTGTTAACATGAATCCGATTAGCAGACTAATTATACAAAACTGTAATTCCAAAAGCTGTTATCTACTACAATCACCCCAAAATGAACAAATTCTCCTGTGGTATTTGAAAGAAGGTGTAAAAAAAACATTTCAGGATCTACACAGAAGAGTGTATGTATATGGCAGCAATTGGCATAGAAAGACCCTTAGAAGGAGAGGGGGAACTACAAAGTAATACCCCTAAAGATAGGCATCAAGCACCATCATGGCAGAAATGACTTGAGAGAACTATTTAAGATCTATAAAAAGTTATTAGAAGATTATCTCAATATCTAGCTGGTGCACCCAGATATTCAAGAAAACTTGAATGCCACATTGCCAATAAGGATGACATAAAAGAAATACATGAAATTGAATCTGTAATACAAAAGCATATTAGAAATTTTAAATTTGCTCAATTAGCAACTGCAAGTAAAAAGTCAAAAGATTTAAGGGAGAACAAAATAAGTCCATCAAAAACTTTACTGTGGAGGTTTAAGGAGTAAAAAGATCAAAGGAATGAGAGAATTCTGGAGAAAGGAGTATGTGGAAGTGTTCTAATCATCTATATGGTTACAAGAAGTCCAACTGAATGAAAATGTAGATCGGATTGAGTGAGAAAAAGAAAGCTTGTACCACATCTAATGTAATGAATGACAAAACAATTATAACAAGAAAGGTTATGAAACTCCAGTCTCTTTTCAGAATTGGAAAGGGGTAGGGTTGGATAAGAATCATAATTACTGGTTAAAATGCTTCACAATGGCCCATGAATTACCAACAAGATATTTCACCATCTTCTTCTCAGAGAGAGCCTGATTCCACCTTTCTTAATAGAAGGAATCACATATCTACCATATGTGGCTTTGTCCAGATACATGTCTATTACATGCTTATGTACTTTATATGAGACATTTACAGCTTCTATCATGAGAAAAATCTATTTTTAAAAGTCCAATATATTGACTAAGGATCAAAAAGGGTGTGTCAAAATATCCTAGGGATTTAAAGAGTAATTTGTTCTAGTTTAGAATTGTCAAACAAGCTGCCTGAAAGTATGTATGTAATATGTATTAATGTATACATGTGTAATATATTAATATATAATATATGCATAGATTTATTTCCAAACTGAATTGCAAACTCAGAGTTTATTCACATATTGTAAAATATAGTAAATATATATGTATATTTTTTAACAAGATGAAAATTTCATAAGAACACTAGAGTCTTTGATATTCAAATGTAAAACTATTCTCTACTTAAAATATGTCATTGATCAAATGTCAAGAAAAATTAATATAAAACATGACATTTTTAGAGAAAACTAGAATTAAGTATGAATTCCAAATTAAATGAGTCAGACAAAAACATCTTATTAATTGTTTGGTATGACATATCACATCAAGCTATATGACTCCACTGATAAACACTTTAAACATCTCTTATCTTGTGGAATCTTTTTCCAATGAGATACAAATGGCCTTTGGACTCTTTAAATGTAAATGTAAAATCTACAACATATTACCAAGATTGAGAGTGATGGCTTCAAGCTCAAGTCTAGAAATCAAACCACCAAAAGACAAAGGTAATATCTACAGATACCCTGCTATCCTTTAACCAAGGTGCAGATATTGAGAGGGAAGGCCTAGATTGAATATTTTATGGCATCTTTGAATCAAAGCTTGGTATAAAGAACACATTTAAAGCAATTAAGACCTACATGATACTGATCTTAATGTATGCTTTTGAATTGTAAAATGAACGATGATTGATTTAGAAAGTATCCTAACAAAGAAAGACCTACACATTAACTGGGCCCATTACCCTAAGACAACCATAGAAAAGCAAACATTTCTTCCCCCAAAAAAGGGAAGAAAATAGACATGATATTCTCAGATAGTCTCATGATAAAAAATTTTTAAACCTGCCCCCAAACCCCTTTTTTGGAAATAAGTGCACACCAAATAATAGTAAAGTTAACAACAGGTATATGTTATTGGATTTATAGAATGTAATCAAAAGTGGCTATATAGTGGATGGAACCAATGGCTGAGGTTCAAATGTAGAACTAAAAGGCCTTCCATGAGTGAGAGCTACATAAACTAAACCAGGCATGTGCAGGAGACAGCTCTAACTAGCCCATTAGAACTACTGTTCAATTTTCAGTTCAGAATTCATCAGCTGCTACAGTTGATTGTTTTGTTTATTGTCTAAACATAAGAAAGTGTTAATAATACAGACTGAAATTAAAAGTTTGGGTTTTTTGAAAGCTATTTGTTAAACTAACCCTGAAATCAGCCTATAACGTGTTGACAGTGTTGATAAATGACTATTTTATGGCTATGTTTATGGGAACAAAGGAGTTTATGAGGACAATTTAGGACCAGGTCTTTACCATCAGAAATTATAGAAAAGTAAAAAAAAAAAACCCTGTACTTCTTGATCAAGGCAGATCGTGCAAGGAAATAGTAAAAATCCATCATTCCAGGCTTCTGACATGTTCTGATGCACATTCTTGAATTTGCTACTCTGTTCTTTTTTTTCCCACTCTCTCTTCTCTAGTGCTTACCACAGTGCCTTGTAGGTACACAGTAGGCACTTAATAATTGTTTTTTTAAATTCACTGACGTGCTTTCATGCTACAATTGAAGATACAGTCAAGAACATTGCAAGTAATTTACATCTGTGAGTGACAACAATGTATTCCAGTCTCCTTTTGGCCTTTTTTTCTCTCTCTTTTTTATTTTTTAGTTTACATCATTCATTTCCACAAGATTTTGAGTTACAAATTTTCTCCCCAATTTTCCCTACCCACCACCCCAAAACAGTGTTCCCACTGAATATCCCTTTTCCCACTCTGCTCTCTCCCATATCTTCCCTCATTTCCCCTTCGACTCTCCAGTAGGGCATGGTGGGTCTCTATGCCCCAGTGCCTGTATATCTCATTTCCCAGTTACATGTAAAATATTAGTAATAATATATATTTTTTTAAACATTTGATTTTAAAACTTTGAATTCCAGATTCTTTCCCTTCCTGCCTTGTCACCCACCTTCACTGGGAAGATAAGAAATTTAATATAGGTTGTAAACGAGTAGCTACACAAAATATTTCCATAGTAGATATATTGTGGAAGACTGACTATATTTCCCTCTATCCTATGCCACCCTCCACTTGTTTTATTCTCTACTTTGATCCTTTCCCTTTTCAGAAGTGGGTACTTCAAACTTCACTCCCTGCCAGCCTGCCCTCCCTTCCATCATCCCCCCTCTCTTCCCCTTTCCCCTCTACTCTCCTGTAGGGTGAGATACCCTATTTAGTGTGTATGTCATCCCCTCCTTAAGCCAAATTCAATGAGAATAAGGTTGACTCATTCCCTTTTGCCTTCCTGTTCCTCCCTTCCATTGTAACCATTTCCCCTTGTCTTTTCTATATGAGATGATTTACCCCATTCTGTCTCTCCCCATCTCCTCTCATTATATTCCTCTATCACCTCTTAATTTCACCTTTTTAATTTTACCACCCTTCTTATTTAATTGGTCCAGTGCACTCTGTCTATGTATACCTGTAGACATATATACACACACTCACATATGTATTCATATGCCCATATACCCTCCTATAGAGACATATATATGCATGTATACATATACACACATACATATATATATACATACACACATATATACATTTCTATTCCCTTCAACTATTCTCATACTGAGAAAACTTTCATAAGTTACAATTATTGTTTTTTAATGTAGGAATATAAGTAGTTCAACTCTGATAAGTTCTTTATAATTTCTTTTCCCTGTTTACCTTCTCATGCTTTTCTTGCTTCTTGTATCTGAATGTCAAATTTTCTATTCAACTCTGGTTTTTTTTATCAAGAATGCTTGAAAGTCTCTATTTAATTGAATAACCATATTTTCCCCTGAAACATTATACTCAGTTTTGCTGGGTAGGTTATTCTTGGTTTTAATCCCAGCTCCTTTGCCCTCTGGAATATCATATTCCAAGTCCTTTGATCCTTCAATGTAGAAGTTGCCAGGTCCTGAATTATCCTGATTGTGTTTCCACAATATTCAAATTGTTTCTTCCTGGCTGCTTGTAATATTTTCTCCTTGATTTGGGAACTCTGGAACCTGGCTATAAATTCCTAGGAGTTTTCTTTTGGGGATCTTTTTCAGGAGGTGATCAGTGGACTCTTTCAACCTCTATTTTGCCCTCTGATTCTAAAACATCAGGGAAATTTTCCTTGAGAATTTCTTGAAGGATGATTTCTACGTTCTTTTTTTGATTATGACTTTCAGGTAGTCCAATAATTTTTTTTTTGCTTTTCACTTTTTGGAGGGCAATTGGGGTTAAGTGATTTGCCAAAGGTCACATGGCTAGTATTTGTGTTAAGTGTCTGAGTCTGGATTTGAACTCAGGTCCTCTTGACTCCAGGGCCAGTGCTCTATTCACTGCACCACCTAGTTGCCCCAGTCCAGTAATTTTTAAATTATCTCTCCTGTATCTATTTCCCAGGTCAGTGATTTTTCTAATGAGATATTTCCCATTGTCTTCTATTTTTTCATTTGTTTGAATCTATTTAATAGTATCTTGATTTCTCATAAAGTCACTAGCTTCCATTTGCTCCCATATAATTCTGAAGGAAAGATTCTCTTTAGTGAGCTTTTGAGATTCTTTTTCCATCTGGCAAATTCAGCTTTTTAAGGCATTCTTCTCCTCATTGACTTTTTGAGCCTCTTTTGCCATCTGAGTTAGTCTATTTTTTAAGGTGTTTTCTTCAGTCAGGTTGTTAACTCTCATTTCATAATTTTCTTGCATTGTTCTCATTTCTCTTCCCAATTTTTCCTCCACTTCTCTTATTTGATTTTCAAAATCCTTTTTAAGCTCCTCTATGGCCTGTAACCAACTCGTATTTTTCTTGGAAGCTTTGATGCAGGAGTTCTGACTTCGCTGTCTTCCTTCTGTTTCATGCTTTGATCTTTTTTTCCCAAAAATAGGAATGTAAAGTTGGGTTGCTATGTTTGCTTTGCTTCCTTTGCCTGCTCATGTTGCCACTCAATTACTTGACTTTTGGGCTTTTTGCCACAGTAGAACTCTGCTACCAGAAATGGGAACTTCATCCCCGACACTGGGGTTTTCGCAGCTGCTGGAGGAATTAGATGGGTACCCTCTCTGAAGCTTCCATATGCTCTGGCAAGCTGGTCACACACCCCAAAACCTCCACCCTAGACAGCAATCCAGATCCAAGCAGGTTAAATCAAGAGTGATTACTCCTCAGAATGGTCACTTGGTCCCCCTACAATCTGCAGACCAGGAGCTGAAGCTGCCACATGGCGGTGGCTTCATGGCCGTGGCATCTCAGTCGCTTTTTGCCCTTGGGACAAAGGCCAGATTGCACTCTGAATTCCCAGGTCCCAAAGTCCACACTGCACTGACTTCTCATTTGTCCTTGGCATCTATGGGTTGATAATTCTGGAAACCACCACAGCTACTAGTGATCTGAAGTCCCTCCAGCCAGCAGCTGATCAGGCCCACCCTGAGGCTAAGGCCTCCGGCTTGAGCAGGGTTGGGGTCAGCTCCCAGAGCGCTGAGCTGGCCACTTGCTGCTGGTCTGCTGGGCTGTCCTCAGCAGGAGGTTAGATTCTCTGTGTCATTTTGTGGGGTCTGTAGCTCTAAAGTTTGTCTAGAGTCATTTTTTACATGAATTGGGGGAGGTGGGAGCTGGAGCTGTGAGAAAGTCCTGTTTCTACTCTGCCATCTTGACTCTGCCCCCTCCTTTTGGCCTTCTGAGAATTTAGAGAACTATTTTGCCACTTTTGATGACTGGAGCAAAGCTATCCATATTTGGAATGTCTGACATGCCAGTTATTTAACAGCTATGTTTTTATTTTTTTTTTAACCTGCATTGGTATCTTCCATTTTCATATCATCTTTATTTCCATGCATATGGAGAGATACAGATATAGATATAGAAATACGTGATATAGATATATGTTCCTCCCCACTCCCTACCTAGAAAAACTTCTCTTGTGACAAAGATTCTCAAAAGTGGGGAGAAAAACTAGTTCCCTGAAACCGATCACCACATCAACTGAGTTGTACAGTATATATGACACTCTGCATCTATAATCTCCCAGGTTTGCAAAGAAGGGAAAAAGGTACATTTTCTCAACTCCTCATTAGTACCAACAGATATATTTAAAAACCCTTTTATTATATGTTTCAAATTAAGGGACAAATAGAAAAAAATTTGGTATTTTGTAATGGGATACTTAGTCTTTTTTATTCCATGTTGTGCTTTTATTAGGTCTGGCATCAACAATTTCTACTTTTTATCAATGAGTTTTTCTCTCTAACAGCAAGGCTCTTGATCAAAGCAAGAGAAATATGGGATCTGTATTTGGGCCAAGTGCCATCTCAAGTAGCCCAACCCAAAACACGGGGTTGGATGTTCTTCATGGCAGCAGCAGCCCTGCAATTATCTTCAATAATACAGCAAATATTTTTTTTTTGCCTTTTTGTAGAGCAATAGGGTTAAGTAACTTGCCCAATGTTACACGGTTAGATTTTGTGTGTGTGTGTTAAGTGTCTGAGGCTGGAACCAAACTCAGGTCCTCCTGACTCCGGGGCCGGCGCTTTACTCACTGTGCCACCTAGCCACCCCTACAGCAAATATTTTAAGTCATTCTAGGAAGAATGTCTCTTGGAACAAGTGAATTGAAACAGTTTCCAAGAATAGTGCAAAACTGATTTCCTGATCTTGGATCCATTCCAAGGGAAATCTCAAAAGTTTAAGGGTATATAACATACTGCCTTTAGATAGAAGGAGGAGAGTTCAGTTCTCAATCTTATTGTATTGATGAGTTTTGTACTAAACAGCATTGCTTGAGAAAGCTTTTCAGGGATAGGGGCTAGATACAATGGATGTACAGGTAGAATGTGGTGGAAGTGGGTACCCACAATCTGTAACAGGATTGTCCAATCACTATAAAGCAGTGAGATGGAGGAGTAAGTTCAAATCCTTCCTCGATCTCTTTCTTAGCTATGCAGTTGTGGGTATTTTTATCCTCAGTTTCCTCATTGATAAAATGGGGATGATAATAGCACAGGGTTGTTATGAGAACCAAATGAGATAACATGTAAAGTGCTTTCCAACCTGAAAGTGCTATATAAATGGTAACTATTATGACTGTGGTGGTGGTGGCCATTGTTCTATGGCACTTAGGCAGTGGAGGAAATTGGGCTATTACCTATCTTGAATGTGTATTTGCTTACCAGCCTGGGGGTATTCTGTTATTTTTGGCCTGACTACTGCCTAACCTCTGTCTCTTAAGACACAAGTCTCTGTCTGATTTGATGCATTACTACCCTGTCAGAGGACATTGACAACTGTACATTGCAGATTTTACTTTACTCCATACCGTAATACTTGACACCATCCCCTGTGCCTATAAAATAGTCTTCCTTCACTCTGGAGTTCTTTGCCAGTATGCGAAATCTCTTTATTTCCATTATAGGAAATACTGTCAGGAAAGTGAGAGCTTTTTGTAGCTAACTCATGCAGAAGCATAGGAGTAAGGGACACTGAGGAGGGAAGATTTTCCACAAACATTAGGGCTTAAAGGGATAGGAGTGTGATTTTTTGCCCTGAGTGAGGTGGTTTTCGTTTGTTTGTTTGTTTGTTTTTGCCTTTTGGAGGGCAATTGGGGTTAAGTAACTTGCCCAAGTTTCCACAGCTAGTTTTTCTTTTCTGTGGGTGTTAAGTGTCTGAGGCCAGAACCAAACTCAGGTCCTCCTGACTCTGGGGCTGGCGCTTTACTCACTGTGCCACCCAGCTGCCCCTCTCTGAGTGAGTTTTAGGTGGAATTATAATGAGCATCAGCTCACATCCACTTATAAACCTGTGCCCCTGAAATTGTGCTTGACCATTGACCATGCTTGGCCTCGTTTCCCCCTTTGAATTCTTTTGATCCCATCTTGCTGTCTAAACAGTGCTTGTCTGTTTCAAAAGCTGACTTGTATTTTGAAACCTTGAGCATGCCTGTTGCCATTGGCCCCAGACTTGCTATCTGGTAAGAAATAATTCTTTGGCTTCATCCAACCTTCTGCTTGCTTCTTGAGCATATAGTCTTAAAGGATCAGCTAAAAAGGAAGGCGTCATGAAGAGCCTTATTTGACCACAACTGCACATAATTGACAAGAGGCAGAAGGAATCAGGAATTCTAGTAACTGAATTCCAGTAACTCTATGGAGTTATTGGAACTCTAGGAATTCCAGTAACTCCATGAAAAGAAAGAGGCTTGGAAAGAAGGGAGAAAGGAAAGAATGAAACAAAAAAATATCGTCTCATTTGACCTTCACAAAAACCCTGGGAGGGAGGAACTATTATTATTCCCATTTTTGCAGTTGAAGAGACTAAGGCAGATAGAGGTTAAGTGATTTACCCAGAGTCACATTGCTAGTAAGCCTTTGAACCTGACTTCAAACCCAACACTCTATCCACAATAACACATCTTTTGAGAAGATTAGATTAAATCAGAAAAATAATCAGGTGATCAGCACTCCTTAAAGTTTACTTCCTGATCTAGTATGGACCTTCAGGCCTGAATCTCTTTCCATGAGAGACAATATAATGGAATTATGGCACAATGAGAAGCCCTCTGAATTCGGAATTTGAAGTTTTGAGTCCTAATCTTGACTGTGCTGCTTGCTTCTTGGTGTGACCATGGCCAGGCAAGTTAACCTCTGTGCCTCAGTGTCTTTAGCTATCAAATGGAAGGCGCAGGGAAGGATTCAATGATCCTTTTAAAGGTTATTTCTTTGCAATTCTAAATCTATGATTCTATATGAGAATCAGAGTAACAACTGGTTTCCTAATCAGTCTGAATTTTTAATTTTCATTTGTTCTCCCAACTGGATCTATATTCTTCCATTTCAAATCTCATCTGTCTTATGGTTTCTCTATTCACCCTTCTCTGTTCACCCGACTTTGGACAGAATATGCCAGCTTCGTTTGGCTCCCAAATAGATAGACTGTGGTTAAGAATGGCAGAGTTGCTTGTCATATTGCAATGTATCCAGCAAGGGAGCAGCAATAAAAACTTTCCCCAAAGTCTGAGAACCTAGACTCCCTGCAAGATACATTTGCCCCTTCTGAAGGCAGCAAACCTTTAGTGTGGGCAGCCCTGGAAGTCAATGGCACTGGCCTCAGCCCCTTAATGTTATCCTACTTAGTAGGACAGGCTACCCACTGGCCTACCATAATGATAATAACTTCCATTGGACAACATAGAATTAATTCAATATCTTAAGGAGATGACCTATGGCATTAAGGCCATGATAGCTGGCCTGAAACATAGCTCGCTTCAACTCAGATAACAATGACAGTACATCTTGGTTCCTCCTAGATCTTAAGTTATAACCTTGGTTCTGGTGGATTAATTTTTGAATTCTGTAGTTGAATCTATCCAAACTGGCCTGGCTGAACATAGCTACCAATTTCATCAAGTTCCACCTTTGATCATGGCTAAAATTTTGACAGACCCTCCTGCTCCATCTCACGATGCGCGGGATACAGGTTTTAAAGAAAGCAGACTTTTGTTACTTAATTGATACCAATTAAGACCCAGTTCTGCCATCCTAGCACACAAACCACCCAGACAGAGAACTAACAAAGGCCTAGACTACCTACCACTATGAAAGGGAAGTTGGTAGAGATGTTTCCCTCGTGTAATAATCTTGGTTCTGGGAGACTTAGTGCCTCTTGTGTGGATTGATACAGGCCCTCCACTCCTCTGTTAATATTCTCTAGGGACTCTTGTTTCTTCCTTCTCCAACTGACATTTCTCTAGTTTGGCACAGACAATGCTGGTATATCTGCTGGAGGATAGTTTACACCAATTAGTCATGTGGAAAAGGATGTAGGATGAAGGCATCCAATAAGTCACACTTTCCTCAGTCTAGCAGACCTTGAAATTCCAAATTTGTGAACTTTTAAGGATCTGTAGGTACACCTTTCTACCAAACAACGTTACCTACTCTGGTGGGTTGGGAGAGGAAAGAAATTTGGTCTTCTCCATCCCCGGCTCACTAGATGTAGTCACAGGTCATAATCATAGATGGTGACCAGTTAATGTTCTACCTAGGTGTTAATACCTTCTTATCACTTTATGAAGGTAAGCAACAAGCATTTATTAATCAATTACTAAGTGCCCTGCTCAGCACTGCTTATCTTTGTGGAGGTCTACTTATGAAATATAAGGACCTCTCTTTGATTGAGCCAGGGGAGAGCAGTATCATTACAAAAAATTATTAATCACCTTCCCCCTCCCTCCGCTTTAGCAAATATGGTCTAGTCAGTTTGAATTTTCATAGGAGTCATCAATTGAAGAAGAACCTAGCTACATATGCATTTTTGTTGTTCAGCTGTGTCCAAGTCTTGGTGACCCCATTTGGGATCTTCTTAGTAAAGATATTGGAATGGTTTGCCATTTTCTTCTTCAGCTCATTTTACAGATGAGCAAACTGAGGCAAACAGAATGAAGTGACTTACCCAGGGTCACACAGCTCATAAGTGTCTGAGGCTGAATTTGAACTCAGGTCTTCCTGACTCCAGGCCCTGCACTCTATCCACTGTACCACCTAGCTGCCCCTACATATGCACAGTAGAACATAAAAAGATCATACATAAAACTTCATATTTCTCTTATATAGAACTTACTTTTTGTTGTAATTATATAGTAAATTTAACCAGTAGCTTTAAAAGCTGTCTTGCTGATCTGTAATTCTTTCTGATCTTCCTACTTTTTCTTCTGTACAATTTGAGAATCCTTCTTGGGAGAGGGGGTTCATGTAGGCTATATGGATATGAAAGGCCATCTTTTAGAGGGGGGAAGGTAAGGCAATGGGGGTTAAGTGACTTGCCCAAGGTCAGACAGTTAGTGTCAAGTGTCTGAGGCTGAATTTGAACTCAAGTCCTCCTGACTCCAGAGTCAGGGCTCTATTCAATGCACCACCTAGCTGCCCCAAGGCCATTTTTTGTATAGAGAATGAAGTTGATGACTTTGTCCAACTCTGCCTCACTTAAATCCAATTCAAGCAAGTCACAACATCACCCCATGATGTCATTGGTCCTCTTAGAAAACTAAGGATGAACCACAGCAACAGCCACAAGAACAGCAGCAGCAGCAGCAACAACAATACCGCCTAGGGTGTCTGACCCCAGAATTCTAATCTGAGGTCTGTCATCACCTTTGTTAACTAGTACAGCAGGGAAGATAAACCCTTGGGTTGAGGGTCTTTGTCCTCTGTGGCAATGGTGTTGAGGACTATACAGGCATAATGGAGCCTTAGTTCCTAACTTTTCTTTTTAACTACTGACACCACAGCTTTGGATTGCCCTTTCTTCTAGTTCTTCTCTAAGAAACTCTTTCTCTAATCTGATTACTGAATAGATATGATAAGTCTCAGAGAATCAATGGTACTAGTCAGTCAGCAAATATTTATTAAGCACCTACTTATGTGCCAGGTTTTGTTTTAAATGCTGGGGACACAAATACAAAAAAAAAACTAAAAACAAAAACAAAGATAGGCCCTGCACTTAAGGAGCTTACAATTAATTGGGGGAAGTCAGTACCCAAAAGGAACTTGAAAAGCAGTGGGAGTTTGGGTTTGGGGAGAAGGCAGTATTACATAACTGAATGGTTTTCAGGGAGAAACTTCTTTGCTGTCTCCTCTCCCTTAATAACCCTAGTCCTTCATCTTTGATTGCTTTTTTCCCCTCAAAGACAGTTTGCTGAATCACTGACATCATAGTGCTGCTAAGTGCTGGCCTCACCCTAGGGGCCATTAGCTCTGGAAGTAGCTCCACTGAGAAGAGTCCTCCTTGCTGGTGTGGGGGGCTGACCTGCTAGATAGGGATTATTGGGAATAGCACTACTTTAGAAAAGGCCGCATAAGAGAGTATAAAGAGTGCTGGATTTGGAACAAGATTTATGTTTGAATCCTGCCTTGATTCCAATTACTTATGTGACTTGAGAGAATCGCTTGACTACACTAAGACAGTTTCCTCATCTGTAAAATAAAAAATAAATTCTAAACAGAACATTAAATAGGATTTTTTTTTTGGCCTAGGACAGGGAGTGGGGGGAAGGGAAATAAAGTGCTTAAGGAAGAGGGTGACATTCACCTGGAATGTGGCTGCCTCTTGACAAGGTTTCTGCTTTGCTGAAGGATTGACTATTATTAGAAAGGAGCAGGAAGGTGATGAGAAAGAATGGGAGAGGAATGGAGCTACAAGGTGAAGAAACTAACCACCTAGAGTGTGCAAGCCTTGGAAAAAGAAATGTGCCCGGGTTAGTGGATTGGTTAGGCAGTGCCTGGAGTCAGGAAGACGTGAGTTCCAATTCAGCCTCAGACACTTACTAGTTGTATAACCCTGGACAAGGCACTTAACCCACTTTGCCTCAGTGTCCTCATCTGGAAAATGAGCTAGAGGGGCAGCTAGGTGGCACAGTGAATAGAGCACCGGCCCTGGAGTCAGGAGTACCTGAGTTCAAATCTGACCTCAGACACAACACAAAAACTAGCCGTGTGACCTTGGGCAAGTCACTTAACCCCAATTACCCTCCAAAAAGCAAAAAAAAAAAAATGAGCTAGAGAAGGAAATGGCAAGCCACTCCACTATCTTTGCCAAGGAAATTTAAAATGGAATCATGAAAAGTCAGACCCAACTGAAACGACTGAACAACAAGTTATGGCTCGACCTCCAGGGTCTCAGCTCTTAATGTACAATTCCATAATCTTTTCTGCCTTCTTGGTTGTACCTCTCCTCTATTCTCTGGCTGTAAAGACACAGAACCATCTCACAACCTGACTTGGTGAGACAGGGGGGTAGGGAAGGAAAAGATAAATCATTCTTATACTTCTATCTCATTCAAATTCTAATTTTTAACTGAGAGGCAATGAGCCTTGTGATGAGAATATTTATCTTTTGCTTTTCAAGTAGATTACCAAAGAAATATTTTCTCCTTTTCATTTTTTCATCATTTACATCCAAACCAAAATGCAAATTTTTCATGTACATTATGTCATGGTGAGTTATTAGAACACAAATATTTAAAAGATCCAAAAGACTTACATTCAGAGTTCACAGGAGTTCATGACTTTGAAATGAAATGTGTAGTTTAGGTTCCTTAAATAGCTCTCAGTCATTTGAAAGTACAAGTCTGTGTCTAGTTCAAGACAAATGAAAATCAAAGTTGGGTAAAAATCAATCCTTGTAAATTCCCTTGTAAATTCTTAGTCAACTGACTAAGAATATGATATCTAAGAATGGGATTTTGGTTTCTCAACTATGTCTTAAAATGCAGAAATAATTAGCTCTTGATCAGGAATAGTATCTATCTAATGAGATCCAATAAAAACATATTAAAAGATTCAAATCTTGCCTCAGACACTAGCTGTGTGAGCTGGGGGAAAGCGTTTCTGAACCTCAGTTTCGTAATCTTTATGATGAGGATAATAATAGTTATAGTACCTGTGAAGTTCAAATGAGATAATGTATTTAAAAGTAACCTGGAAACTTGAAAGCACTGCATAAATGTCAGTCCTTGTTATTAGTAATAACAATGAGCATTTACATAGCATTTTAAGGTTTGCCAAGTGTTTTACACATATCTTATCTTATCTTCACTACAGTATTAGGGATTAAGAGCTAATATTTCCCTTATTTTATAGGTAAGGAAACTGAGGCAGGCCCTATAGCGAGTATCTGAGACAGGATTTGAACTAAGGTCTTCTTTGCTCCAGGCGTAGCATTCTATCCACTGTGCCATTTAACTGCCTATTACTATTATTATCAAAATGATTATGGCTTCATTATATTATAATATAAAATAATTTAAAGAACTTTATATGTCAGATAACATTAAAAATTAAATGATATCTGAAAACAAAAAAATTTATTTTTAAAAAAGGAAACACCATCTACTTGATCTATTAACTTCCTGCATAGCTAACACTGTGCATAATAATATTCTTGCTATCTCACACTTGTATATAATACTTTACACTTTACAAAGTTCTTTGCCAGACATTCATTCATTTGATCTTCACAGCCTGGTTAGGCAATTATTACTATCTTCATTTCTTAGATGAGAAAACTGAGGTCTGGAGTTATAATGACTCATTCAAGGCCACACATCTGGTGAGCAGCACGGCTGTAACTTGATTTGAAGTCTTCTGACTACCAGTCTAGTGCCTGGAAAATTTCTTCCAAAACATCATAAAATATTCTGAATATGCAGATACTTTAGGACAAATGGCAACATTTTGCATTTTGGGGGAGTGATGCAATGGATAATCCACTAAGGTTCTATTTTTAAATTTCATTATGGTGTAAGAGTACCCCTGGATTCTCAAAGGTTATGCCAAAAGAGGGCATATTCAGGAAGGTCTTAGCAATATGGAAAGAGGAGGCAACAGATAGAGCCCTGGACCTGGAGCCAGGAAGAACTGAGTTCAAATATGGCCTCTGATGCTTACTAGCTTTGTGACCCTGGGAAAGTAAATTAATCTTTGTAAACCTCAGTTTCCTCAGCTGCAAAATGGGGATAATAATAGCACCTGCCTCTCTGGGTTGTCATGAGGATAAAATGTGAAAATTATAAGAGCATTTTTCAAATCTTAAAGTATTGTATAAAATGCTAGATACTATTATTACTGTATGTTATTCTATATGAATGAGCCTAGCTAGTTTTGGACAGACTCATCATTCTGTTGGCTTCAAGGTAGTGACTTTTTTCAGTCACTGTTCCTGTTGTTCCGTTTTTTCCATTGTGTCCAACTCTCCTGACCCCATTTGGGGTTTTCCTGGCAAAGACACTGAAGTAGTTTGCCATTTCCTTCTCCAGCTCACTTTGCAGATGAGGAAACTGAGGCAAACAGGGTTAGATGATTTGCCCAGCGTCATGCAACTAATAATTGTCTGAGGTCAAATTTGAACTCAGGAAAATGAGCCTTCCTGACTTCAGACCCAGCACTCTATCCTCTAGCTGCCCTTTTCAGTCACAGCTCTCAAAAACCATCTACTAAGTCACAGGATCACAAGTCTAGAGACAAAGGAACCTAAAAGATCATCTACCCCAACCCCTCCACTTTAGAAATTAGAAAATTTAATAATTAGAAAACTGAGATCCACAAAGGAGAAGGGATTTGTCCAATGCCACAAAGGTACTAAGTAGCCGAGATGGAATTTGATCCTAAGCCCTACGCCAAATTGAATAGATTTTCTACTACACAGAAGGGTTGCAATCTGAGTCAGGGGTGGCAATATTCATGCTAGTGAAATCACACAAGCCTTAAATATTGAGGTATGCAATGACAACTGAGGAGCAAGAAAATTGATCAAAACATTAAATATGCTATCATTGAAGTAACATTTGCACAAACTTATAAAGAGTTTTCAGAATTAACTCAGCTCTCTGAAAAATTCAGAATCTTTCATTTTTCATTAGTTTTTCACATCTCAGCAATGATGCTTATTAGCTCTGTGATTCTGGGCAAATCACTTAACCCTATTTGCCTCAGTTTCCTCATCTGTAAAATGAGCTGGGGAAGGAAATGGCAGACTACTCCAGTATCTTTGCCAAGAAAACCCCAAATGGGGTCACGAAGCGTCAGCCATGACTAAAACAAATGAACAACAATAATCAAAAGCTGGAATGCTAATGTAAACTTGATACATTCTGCAGTTTAGAATTAAGTTTCATTCTCTTTCTCTTCCCATTTTTTTGGATAATGTGCAGAAAAGCCAATAATCTTATGAGTTTATATTATATCCTCCTACCATATGAGGTTTTCATTATTTCAATTAATGTTGAGTTCATGCTAGGGTTCTCTAAGTAAAGTACCGTGTTTATTCAAAAAGTAATACTTTTGTTTTCTCTTTGTTCTTATTCCCTCAGTTTCTTTCTCTTGTCTTGTTGCATATAGCTAGTATTTCTACAGTATATCAAATAATAGTTGAACTGATGAACATTCTTGCCTTACTTCTAATCTTATTGGAAAGGCCTCTAGTGTTTTTCCATTATAAGTAATGCTAACTCTTGATTTAAAAAAGATGTTATTTACCAAATTAAGAAATGTTTAGTTTATTCCTAAGCTTTTCGATTTTTTTGAACAGAAATTGTTATATAATTGTCAAAAGCTTTTTCTGCATCCTTGACTTAGAGTTGAAAGAGATCTTAGCTGCTATCTGGTTCAACTTCCTCATTTTTTAGGTGAGGAAACTGAGGCCAGGAGAGGTTAAGTGACTTACAAAACGTCAGATAGGTAGTAAGAAGAAAAAGTTGGCTTAAAAAAAATCTGTCTTCCTCAATCCCCTCATTTTACACATGAGGAAATTGATGATCAGAGAGGTTAACCAAATTACTTTAGTTTATTTTCCAAAGATCTCAGAGAATGAAAAATGTATCCATATTTTGTTATAATCAAGTAAAACTTGCAATAAAGTTCTGACAGGATATTCATTCTGTGAGCATTTATCCAATGATATGATGGAGCTAGATCTGGTAATACCTGGCCTAATACTTCATGCTCATACTAGGCTGCCTTCAATAATTGCCACCAATAAAATATTTTCATTTTTCGCTAGCATGAAGATCAAGTATACATTTAGGAAGGAAAGGCCCTTGTATAATGCAGGTTTTTAAGTGGATCCTGTTCTCTAGCCTCTTGGATAAGACAGCACAAGAAGTAGACAAAGGTGAGAGTGCTCAAGCGTAAAGCTGAGCTACACATCTGGGCTCCTCGCTTCCCTTCATTTTGGCTGAATGTGCTATTAATGTCTATCGTCCTCATGGGGAACTACTGGTTCAATTATTTTGTAAGCATAGGATTTACATTCACATGGGGATTTGTAATGGGATGAAAGGTGCTCCATGCTCCTGAGATTAGCTGCTGCCAAATATGAGATATATTGTGATTGGAAAATTCCTCTATGATAAAACTCTCTGTACTTTACTTCAACCAACACAAGCATGCTATGGCTCTGAGAGGAAAGTTTTTTAAGACTCTCATTAAAAATTCTTTTTTTCCCCCTTTAAACATTATAGAATCATAGAATTTCAGGGTTGGAAGGAATCTCAGAGGCCAATGCATATTCCACAAACCACTTTTTCCTAAGACATATCCAACACAACCTTTTCTTGAAGGCTTCCAAGGAGAGGGAATAAATACATCACTTCCCAAAGCACACCATTCTACCTGTGAATGACACTGTTCTATAGTTTTCATTATATCAAACCTAAATTTTCACTTTTGCAAATTACACTGAGTTTTTTGGGGGAAAAGCTAACAGCTATAATCCCTCTTTCATATGGGACAGTCCTTCAAAAACCAGAAGACAGATACCATGTCTAACAATAATTGAACTGAACATACTAATACAATTAACTTAATGGGGGGGGGATATGTTATAGGATTGGATTATCTGACAGTATAATTATAATACACAAGAACTTTCTTTCTATAATTAGGGACCCAATGAAAAACCTGTAAATATTTATGTTGTCATGAGGATAAAAGTGGACAGATGAGTTTATGAGTAAGCACCATTTACTTTGCTTGAGTGTTTTCAATTCTTACATTGATGATTATATATAAACCAATCCATCAATCAACAATACAATACAATGGATAATGCTTGCGACCCATAGTCAGGAAGACCTGAGTTCAACTCTGGCCTCAGACGCTTACTGTGTGACCCTGAGCAAGTCACTTAACCTGGGTCTGCTTCAGTTCTCTCATCTGTAAAATGGGGATAATGATAACACCTACCTCCTAGGGTTGTTGTGAGGATCAAATGAGATAACATTTACAAAGCGCTTTGTAAAACTTGTACGACATACCTGTTACTATCACCACCATCATCAATCAGTCCTGGATGACATTGCAAAGGGCCTATTGAATGCCAATCCATCATTCACCTAAAATAAAGCAAAGTTAAAGATTAAAGAAAAAAATAAATATCTTGTGATGTTCATTGTAACTTTGCTTTCTGGGACAACATGGTTGGAGTCTTCTCAGAGAGAAAAGCCTTGGACAGAACACGCAGTCATTTTTGCCCCCCACAGGAAGGGAGAAAAGCAGGCAAGGCCCATAGGACAACCCATGCTCTGGGTGTTGACTCACCTTATGCTGCCTCCTTGAACTGATGAACTCTTTTTGTAAACAATGTAATCTGACTTTGAGAAGGGTCATCTCTCTCCTCCCTAGACGAGAACTATTTCACCAATGTGATACTCACAGCAACTGCTATGAATATGCAGGTGTATTTCTATGTTTGAATCACAAGATATAACAGACTCTCTTCTTCAAAGACAAAATGAAGATATTTATTTGTATACTAGAAAGCCAAATCCACCATGGTGATAAAGAAGTTGTTACACATTACCAATGCAGGAAGCACTGCCATCCCCAAGCCTTCCTTTCTTCAGGCCTCCCCACAAACAAGCTCCCTTAGGCAAAATGCCCCTCTCTCACCTGCTAGCCGCTCTGCCTCTCTGCCTCCTCTCTCTCTCAGATCCACCTCTTCTTGCTCCACTCATCTGGCAAGCTCCTCCCACTACAAGCTCATGTGACTCAGGTTTCTATGTGATTCAGGCTCAAAGCAGGTGACATCACATAGGCCTATTAATGGGCAAGAAAAATCTTCCCATTCCAATAACAAGACATTAACAATACAAGAACTAAGGATGAGATTGTAAAGCAGAAGGAGGGAACTACCTTTCTTCCCATGAACCTGCTAGGGGGAGATTTGTTCAAAGTTTGCCCCTGTTTTAAGATGGTAGATGATTTCTCCTCCCTTTAAGAGAGGGCTGAGTTCAGAGGGAGAAGCTGCTTCAGCCTTGGCAGCCAGCAGTGTGAGCTAATGGCTTCACTCTATCTAAGTGAACTCTTCTTCCCCCGTGCTCACTCTCCTTCCATTGCTATCATGTTATTCCTCCTTTATATAAAAGAAAATCTGGCAGCTACCAAATGTTTGTCTGGTGTCATTAAAAAACTTGTATGGGGAGAAATTTAGGGAAAAGTTTGAATATGTAAAGACATGGTGAAAACATCCTCATTTTAACAAGTCTGAGGCACAAGTTGGGGAAGAATAGATATTCAGAAGTCATAAGCACATTGGAGGCACATTGAAACCATACCCCAAGCGACCACATTCCCTTTAAAGACTATGTGTGGGAATCTTCCTAGTTATTCACTACATATGGGAGCTTTCCTGTCCAATATGACATGTGAGTACTTATCTTTGGCAACTAAAGTTTTGGTTTGCTGTATTTGCCATATGCACAAGCAAAGTGAGGTTGAATACAGTAATCAAATATAATCATGGCAATAAGTCCATGCCTAGTAATAGCAGTAACTGTAATGATAAGAAGTCATTAGCAATGTTAACAAAGAAGCTGTCATGTGACTTTGTTAACAGAAACAGGGTATGTGGGGTTTATAATAATGACAGAAGCCTAGGTTATCACCTCCAGAAATGACAAATTGTCATTCTTAAGGAACCCAGATTTCTTGGTAAGGGCTGATTTTGCAAGTAAATGGTAGAAAGAACTCAATATTTCTTTGTAAATTGCAAAAAAAAAAAAAAAAAGTGCCTATTGATGACTTAAAAAGGTAACTAGATGTCGTGGATAGTAAGCTGAACCTGGAGTTAGGAAGAACTGAATTAAAATCCAGTTGCAGAAACTGTGTGACCCTGAATATGTCACTTAACATCTGTCTCCTTCAGTTTCCTCATCTGTAAAAATGGGGGAAATAATAGCACCTTCTTTCAGGGGTTGTTGTGAGAGTTAAATGACAATGTTTATAAAACATTTTCAAACCTTAAAGCACTATATAAATGTTAGCTATTATTATAATTATTGTTAATATGATTCAGGTAAGGAATTGGAAGAAATAGAATGGTAAGAGTGTGATGGACACCATTCAAATTATTGAAAACAAAACTGAACTAGATTTTACCTGAATTATAGGTATAATAGGTATAAATATGTATAGCATATTATGTATGCATAATATATTGATATTTATATATAGTGGAATATGTATTGATTAGTAACAATTCTGGTAAGTATTTTGCCAGTATGATCCACCATGAACTTTTCAGAATGCTAAAGCTCTATTCTGAGTTTTTTTCTTTCTTCTTTCTCTCTCGTTGACCTCACCAATTCTCAAGCAGTTATTCCTAAAACAACATTTCTAGCCCTCATCTCTCTCACGAGCTCCAATTCTACATCTCCTACTACCTGTTGGGAATATCTATCTGTCCATAGCCCTCTAGTCATAGACATCAACTGAATGTCCTCCAAGTACATCGAATGAAACATGTCCAAAACAAAACTCATTATCTTTCCCTTTAGGCCTTGACATTCACAATGTGGAGTTTTCCTAAATTCATTGTCTTTCTCTCCAATTAGAAATTGAGCTCTTTGAGAAAAGGGATGTCTCTTTTCAAATTGTGTCATCAGCACACAGCCCATAATAAATGCTTAATAATCATTTTTCCCTTATTCCTTCCTTTGTTCATTTCTTTCTTCCTTCACTCATGTCCAAGATTGCATATCAGAAGTTCATTATCCTTCATAAACTAGCAAATGACAAATTCCCATACTACAAATATGAAGCCCAAAGTTTCCTTGAGAATTCAACAAACTGTCTTAGAACTAGATTTTTTCCATCATCACAGATAAAAATTTTGCTCACAATTGTTTGGACATAATGTTGCCCCATAAAAATTCAAGAATAGCATTTTAAATAGATGCTGTTATACCAAATTGTCATAATCTCTTTTGTTGTTGTTCAGTCATTTTCCAGTTGTATGTGACTCTTTTTTTTTTTAGATTTTTCTTTTTGCTTTCTGGAGGGGGGAAGGTAGGGCAATTCAGGTTAAGTGACTTGCCCAAAGTCACATGGCTAGTTTTGTGTTAAGTGTCTGAGGCCGGATTTGAACTCAGGTCCTCCTGACTCCAGGGCTGGTGTTCTATTCACTGCATCACTTAGCCACCCGTAAATTAGGAACATATTCTTTTTTTTTTTTTTGGAGGGGGGGAAGGTAGGGCAATTGGGGTTAAGTGACTCGCCCAAGGTCATAGGGCTAGTTTTGTATTAATGTATGTGACTCTTTGTGACCCCATTTGGGGTTTTCTTGGCAAAGATACTGGAGTGGTTTGCCATTTCCTCCTCTAGCTCATTTTATGGATGAAGAAACTGAGTGAAATGACTTACCCAGAGTCACACAGCTACTTAGTGTCTGAAGCTAGATTTGAATTCAGGAAGATGGCTCTTCCTGACTCTGGCCCTTGAATTCCATCTGCACTACTTAGCTGCCCTCCAAACTAATAACCTCCAAACTGTTCCTCTGTTGTTCTCCAAGAGGACCAATGACATCAGGAGGGTGACATCTTGACTTGCAAGTGAATTGGATTTAAGTGAGGTAGAACTGCAAAAAACAAAACAAAACCCTACAAACTATGTAAAATGAAAAGCTCTCAGAATATGAAGACCTAGCCACAAAAATCAAAACGATATGGGAACAGGATTAAGTACCAATCATCCTCATTATGTTGTCTATTACTGGAGTTGTCTTGAAGAGGCTTTCACTGAGCTTACCAAA
The DNA here is from genome assembly GCF_028583685.1 of Petaurus breviceps papuanus. Classification (NCBI taxonomy): domain Eukaryota; kingdom Metazoa; phylum Chordata; class Mammalia; order Diprotodontia; family Petauridae; genus Petaurus; species Petaurus breviceps. The sequence goes on from NW_027187171.1 coordinate 341,125, forward strand.
GATGAACTTACAGCCCAATATTTGAATTTAATAAGAAAAAAGCAATCATTTTATCATGCAAGTCTTCCAAACTCTAAAATACAAAAATAACAGTAGGATAGTAACTTGTGCTCAAACCCTTTGTATCCAAGTTCCATCCAATATGAGAATAGTCATATTGTGATCTAAAGTTTGCAAAGCCCTCTCTCCAAATTTTATCTTATTACCCCGTTGCTTCTTAATATCCTGAAAAGATAGTGATAGATAAATACCCATGCTCTCAGGGTTAGCTTTCAAAGCATTGTTACTTAACTGTGTTAAAATATCTCAGTGGAGGCAACCTAATCAGGTATGTCCTATTTATCCCAACCTGGGGTGGAGATATCATTAGAGAAAATTACCTCAGAAATGAATTTGGATGGATAAATTGGAATCAGATTATGAAGAGCTTTCAAAGTCAGATCATATTTAGATTTGACACAAGAATCAGGAATCATTGAAAATTTTGGAGTAAGAGAATAGTAATGGTTAAAGCAATGGAAGGTAATGAATTCTCTGTAGAAGGAACTATAAAGAGAACATACAAGTATGGCTGGGTGCGTAGGATCTAGAAAGTGAGGAGAGAAAACTAGCTGTTGTCTAGCTTTTGGTCCTCACCCTTGGAATACAGGTATTGTCACTATTTTGGAATAGGGCTAATGACATCATGGGGTGATGTCCTAACTTGTGTGTGAATTGGATTTAAGTGAGGCAGAGTTGCACAAAATTGTCAGCCTCACTTTTCCTGAGTCATCAAAGTCCAATGGCAGGACAAAAGTAAAAATAACTGGCAGTGGCCCCGGATACAGTGAATGACCTTAGCAAATTCCTAACCAACCCCTAAGCTCTCCATAGCACCTACTTCAGCCACCTTCATGACCACCGAGACAAATTGTTCTCATTGCCCATCCCGCTAGGGAAAGTCTTCACATGCTTGGGAGGTAGACATCTCCCTAACACACCAACAGGTTTGAGGCCTATTGAGACTTAATCTATCAACCAGGTCTGTTAAGATGCTTTATCAGGATGTGGCCACCGCCCATGCTGCAGCTTCTTGGAGCCACAGGTGAGAGTTGAATGCCAGGTGAACATCAAAGGTGGATGGGCAGCCATGAAAAGGGCTCAGCAAGCCTTCACACCAGAGCTGCTAGTCCTCCCTGAACACCCCATACACCACTTAGGCATTGTAGTTCTTTTCCAGACACTACCTTTTTCCTTCCAATGAGTCATAAGCTCTCTTGTGGCATTGTGATGCCAATTAGCCACACTGCTATTTTTTTTTGAAGCCACTAGTTTTAGCCAAATGGGGCGGGGGGGCAGTAAGACTAGATACTTATGACTTAATCTCTGTGCTTTAGGGAAATTCATCCAATATAACAGTTAATGAGATTTTTCTCTCTTTGAGGTCCCGAACTTAGTGAGGAGGGAAAAGAACCTTTATTCTCAGTCTCTGTCTCTTCTTTTCTATCTCTGTCTCTTCTTTTTCTGTCTCTCTGTCTCCTTCCTTCCCCCATTCTGTTTCTCTGTCTCTCCCTCTCTCATATATACATATATTTATGCACACATGTGTATATTTTTGTATGTATACACATACATATATATTCCACTATCCCTCCTTTGTAACTCCTTAAACACAAATAATAAAGCTTTTAAATCAAAGAAATTACAACTTATCAAATCTTTATCAAAAGCAGCTATGGTATTAGGTAAAATAGGGAGTGTAAATGAACTTTAAATAACAGGAAATCTTTAGATTTAATATCTGCACACTCTGGTAGAAAGAAGAGGTGAGGGGTAGGGAAAGGAGGGATGAAGCACATTACTGTCCTTTATCAGTTTCCTGGGAAGGAAGGTTCTGCAGTATTACTCTGTTCCAATCCCACAGCTCACTGGGGTCCTGACAAATGAAGGTGATGCAGCAACAGAGGCAATTACTCAAATACCAATTTTTCCTGTATTTCATCCTTGCTTTTCTTCTCCTCTCTAGTCCATTTTACTTTTCTTCCAAATCACTTGCTGTAATTGTGTAACACCAATGCGATACCCATAGCAGCTGCTATGAATATGCATATGTATTTCCAGGGTAGATTCATAAAATAAACCCTCTTCCTCAAAGGCAAAACCAAAATATTTATCTGGAACATCACTATTAAGATACCAGGAGGTAAGATTTAGCAAGGTACTCATCACTAATCCAGGCAGCACTGACATCTTAAGCATTCCTTCTGTCAGGTCTCCCCACAAACAAGTTCCCCTAGGCAAGTTCCTCCCTCTGCTCTCTGCTCTGCCTCTCCTGTTCTGTTTCAGTCTCACTCTCTCCTCAATTGGGCACACTCCTCCCATACCGGGCTCCATGTGACTCAGGCTGTGAGCTGGGCCAGAGTTCAAAGCAAGTCACATAGGCCTATTAATGGGTGGGGAAGATCTTCCTATTCCAGCAACATTACAAATCCTCTTCTAGGGGGCAGCTAGGTGGTGTAGTGAGTAGAGTGCTGGCCCTGGAGTCAGGAGGGACCTGAGTTCAAATCCAGCCTCAGACACTTAACACACACAAACAAAAAACCTAGCCATGTGACCTTGGGCAAGTTACTTAAACCCAATTGCCCTCCAAAAAGCAAAAAATAAAAAAAATCCTCTTCTAACTGTCCCTTCATCTTTTCACACTTGTGAAATGGAAAGAGTACTACACCTGAACTGAGAAAGACCTGTGTTCTAATCTCCTCTCAGACACTGTGTGATTCTGAGTAAGTTTCCTCAACTGTAAAATAGGCACAATAATTGCACCTACCTCCCAGGGCTATTGTGAGGATCAAATGAGAAAATATTTGTAAAACACTTAGTTTGATGCTAGGTACTTAGTAGATGCTTAATAAATACACGTTTCTTTCCTTCTTTCCTCTTCCTTTTTTCCTTCCTTCCTTTTTATTCCCTTTTTCCTTCCTTTCTGCCTTCCCTCCCTCCTTCCTTCCTTTCTTCCTTCCTTCCTTCCTTCCTTCCTTCCTTCCTTCCTTCCTTCCTTCCTTCCTTCCTTCCTTCCTTCTTCCTTCCTTCCTTCCTTTCTTCCTTCCTTCCTGCCTTCCTGCCTTCCTTGCTTTCATGAATACTCTGAGTACCCATGCTTCTCACTATCACTTCAAGACAAAATGAAAAGCAACACTGTCCCTTTAAAACACAATCCTCCTTTAGTCTTTGGGTCATAACAAATGGATAAATTTCCATCCCAACCAGCAGAACTTTTATTCTCAACTGTATATGTCCTTGTCACAGGGGATAACAGGAACTACAAGGCCAAAGATTGAGCCTTGGAAAATGAGCCCAATTAGTAGGCATGAGAAGGAAGGTCATTTAAGACAGAGAAGGGATAGTCAGAAGTACTGGGAGAGAGCTAGGAGAGTACAATGTCATGAAATCCAAGGGAAGAGAGTTTCAGGAAATATAGTTAAATTCTAGAGAAAGAGATAGAGATGATATTACTTATAGTGATAGATATGGATGATTTATAGATGAGTGTGTGTGTATCCAAGTGTTTATCTGTGTTTATATCTTTGTATCATAAAAAAAGATTTTTCTGAGTAGTGATTACCTTGGAGACTCAGAGCTTCCCACACCCCACCTTTATCTAATCTCTTCCTGCTCAAGGTGTTGCCCAGATAGGTCTGGGAAAATGTTAATTCCTCCCTATTGTCAAGACAGGTGATAATGAAATTGATGTCCCTTTGACTAGGATTAAGGTGACCTAAGTCAAGTACTCAAGGCCCTCATTTTAATATAGCTCACCTCCCAATGTGTTGACCAGCCAGAGTTGGTTGGCACCCCTTGGGAACGCCTACTCTTCAAAGGGCATATAACTGTACACCCAACCCCCACACTAAGCCAGTTCTGGACTGCAGCTCCCACTCAATGCGTGCCACCAGCTTGTGAATGAAATTAAAAACATGGAGATGACCTAATTCATTTGTCTCTTTCTTAGAACAAACTCTGGTAAGTTTGACAGTATATATACGGTATAAATATAGTGTTTTTAAAAACCAGTATCCATTGGTACTAACTTTGACAAATGATAGATGTATGCTGACAAACTTGTCAAAAAGTCTGCATCTGTTTTTGTAGTGCATTTTGAGGCTAAAACCAAGCATGAAACATGGAGAAAATGCATATTTTAACTAGCTGAGGTATACATTGTCCTTTGTTTCACCTTGTCAAAGCATCTGCCTCCTGTCCTCCCTCTTCTCAGTTCTTTTCAGCAAAAAATCAGCAGGCAGTCTGAGCTCAGTAATGTGACGAGTTATATGTTCATTTTTGAAGTTTAGAAAGGTTTTTGTGTTTACTCCTCTATTTGAGCCACAAAATTATACCTTTCCCCCATCTTCCTAGGCTCCTAATATAATTTAAGATACATTATTTCTTTTTTTTTCCCAAAATTATTTGCTGATTTGAATTTCTTTCTTTCATTCATTCTTTCTTTCATACTTTCTTCTTTCATTACTGGGAAAATCTAGTGTCAGGAATACTTATAATAAATATGTGTGTGAATATGTATGCATGATTTAGTAATATTTTCTTGAAACCCTTCTTCAGCTTCCAGAACATTACACTACAATTCTGATTGTTACTTCTCTCTTCTTAAGTGGTTTTTATTTTTCTTCCTACCATTTAATTGTGGCCATTCTTTGAGACTCAGGGCAAAAGTCATAGTGTATGTTTGCTCTCTCTCCATCTTTACCTCTTGATACATATCAGTAGGTAGAGCCATAATAATAGATACAATACACGTATGTATATGTGTGTACATATAAACAAATTATGATATAATGAAAACTTATATTTTTATGAGCTTGAAGGGTCAACAATCACTTTTTAGAGAGGCAGGAGGGCACAATGGGCAGAAAGCTGGCCCCAGACTCAGCAAGACTTAGTTTCCAAGTCCTCGCTTTAACATAGGCTGTATCACCCTGAACAAATCCCTTAACCTCTCAAGGCCTCAGACAACTCTCTATGCCTATAAGTTGCAGAACATGATATACAATGATTGAAGAGATTTCCTTACCAGGAATTCCCTATACCAGTGAAATCTCAGATACAGATATCCTTCTTTTTCTCCTTACCCCATCCCCCTCCACTCAATTCAGAAGGAGCCAGACAAATACATTTTACTTCTCAATGCCAGTGAACCCTTACATGTTATGTGTAACCCAGGCTGGTCTGGGTGTGCACAGTTCTGCTAACACGGAGGCCCCTGTGTCCCCTTCTACAAGGGGAAGAGTTGTCTCTTTTGGTCTGTGTCTTTAAAACTCTTTCTCTCTTTTTTTTTGGGGGGGGTGCTTTTTTTGTTTTGTTTTTTGGAGGGGGGAAGGTAGGACAATTGGGGTTAAGTGACTTTCTCAAGGTCACATGGCTACTAAGTGTTAAGTGTCTGAGGCCAAATTGGAACTCAGGTCCTTCTGACTTCAGGGCCAGTGCTTTATTCACTGAACCATCTAGTGGCCCCTTTACAACACTTTCTCTTTCTGTTGCTTTTTCCCGTGCATTCTTTTCTGATCTGCCCTTCAGGGGCATCCCCATGTTAGGAGACTGTGTATGCCCAGAGAAGTCCCACTTATCTATGTATGACAGACCATGTGGTCTATTGGGTAGAATCTAGAGTCAGGAATACCTAAACTCAAATTCTATACTCCTTCTGAGCTCTAAGGAGAAATAGATAAAATGGGAACTGAGGCCTGTGGGCTGGAGTCCAAGGAAGATTGTTGGACCAAGAAAAAAGGTTCCTAGTTACAGGCACTAGAAATCAGGAGAGGTTTGCTTCATGGATGGGGGGAAGGGAGAGAGTGAAGGCTTGGCCATAGTGAAATGAGGTACAATAATGATGTTTATGATAACTAGCATTTATATGGCACTTTAAGGTTTGCAAAGCACTTTACACATATTAACTAACTTTTCCTCACAACAACCTGGGAGGCATCCTCATTCTATAAATGAGGAGAAAACAGAGGTTAACTGACTTACCCAGCGTCACACAACTGTTAAGTGTCAGAGGTTGGATCTGAACTCATATCTTCCCAAATCTAGGTTCAGCACTTTATCTACTGCACCACCTTGCTGCTTGAGAAAGAGAACTGGACTTGAAGTCAGATCTTGATTCTTATCCCTATTTTGCCTCTGATAAGCTATTTGTCTTTCCTTTGTCATGGTGCTTCACTACTCAGACCCTGAGTGTCCTCTTTAAAATAGGGATAATAATAGTCGGGAACTTTTTTAAAAGACTGTCTTGAGAAAAGCACTTTTTAAAATGTGAAGCACTATGCAAAGCTCAGTTATTACACTGCAGATTGTAAGTAGGAAAGCAAAGATTTCTAGAGAAGCTTTTTCTAATTCTGGATTGAGAAGAAACTACTTGTTGTTGCTGTTGATCCGTCATTTTCAAGAAGACCAATGATGTCACAAGGGTGATGTCTTGACATATGCATGGATTGGATGTGTGAAGCAGAGCTGTTCAAAGTAATCAGCCTCATTCTCTCCTCCAGAATCACAGAACTTCAGTGGAGGCAGGAAAACTTGGGTTGAAATCCCATCTCATATATTTGTTAACTGTGTGAAACTGGGCAAGTGACCTTAATTTCTTTGTGACTCAGTTTCATTTTCTATAAAATGAGGAAGTTGGATTCAATGACCTTTAAAGTCCCTTCTGGCGCTAAACCTATAAGCTTATATCCCGATTTTATATACCTATAATTATCTACCTTAATACAGTCTCATACACCTGTAGTGCCATAGATTCATGTGGTACACAAGAAGACCACTGGTGTCAAACTCAAAAAGAAACAGGGCCACTAAACCATCTATAAGGAACCCTGGGGGCCATATAGTGACTTAGAAAGTCACATATTAACATTATCTATATTTTTGTTGTATGTTTATATTGTTAAATATTTCTTATGGGGTGGCCAGGTAGCACAGCTAGTAAGAGCACCGGCTCCAGTGTTGGGATGACCTGAAGATCGAATCCGGGCTCAGACACTTAGCACCCACCCAGAAACACCTGCACGTGTAACCTTGAGCAAGTTACTTAACCCCAATTGCTTAGGGGCAGCCAGGTGGCTCAGCGAGTAAAAGCACTGGCTCCAGTGTCGGGATGACCTGGATCAAATCCAGGCTCAGATACTCAGCACCACACCCAGAAATAACTGGCCGTGTAACCTTGAGCAAGTTACTTAACCCAGATTGCTTTAAAAATATATATATTTCCCAATTACATTTTAATTTGGTTCAAGTCACTCAGGAGCATGCTGGCCATAGGGGGCCTGCCGGTGGTATATTTGAGACCTCTGCTCAAGACAATTTCCATGAGCATGTATTGGTACCAGAAATAAAAGGGAATACTCCTGAAGCTATGGCAATAAAGAAGCCATCAGCCAGGGGCAGCAAAAGCAGGTGGAGGCTATATGCTAGAGCATCTCTCTAGTGAGGTTCAGAAAGTCCCACAATACCCATGGGGTAACTTTTCAGGAACAGACTTCAGAAAAAATCACAGTTCACAAAACAAGAAACACAGTAAGTATCCCCAGGCTTAAACTGGGGAGTCACATTGTTTATCTTTCATTTTTGAAGAGGGAGAACCAGTGACATCAAAGGGTGATGTCTTCACTGGACATGAATTGGATTTAAACAAGGCAGAGTTGCACAAAGTCCTCAACCTCACCCTCTCTTCCAATGTCATTGATGTCCAGTGACAAGACGAAAGTCAGAAAGATTGCAATGGCCCAGGATGCAGTAGATGACTTTGGCATAAACTCTTCAGCTGCCTTCACAGATGTTGGAATGAGTTGTTCTCATCTGCCCATTCTGTTGCCAGGAGTCTCTACATGCTTGGAGCAGACATTTCCCTAACTCACCGACAAGTCTGAGGCCTGTCAGTTACCCTCAGCCTGGGTTAGTGCATCTGCCAAGACAGTTTACTGGAAGTGTGGCCACTGTGCATGCTATAACTTCTTGGAGACACAGGTGAGAATTGGGTGAATAGACGCCAAAAGTAGATAAGTGGCCCTGTGAAGGGCTGGGCAAGCCCTCACACCAGAGGTGCTAGTACACCTTGATCACCCCACATACCCCATAGCCTTGGGGCAACCAAGATGGAGAGAGAACTTACAACCATGCCAGCTCTATGGAAAGGTGAAAAGCTACCCGGGTGCTTTTCTGGAGAAGTAGGGAAGCTGCTCACTGTCTTCAAATATTTGAATGATTGTCATCTTGCAGAGAGATTAAATTTATTTAGTGTAACAGAACTAGCACCAAAAGGTAGGAGAGAAAAGGAGAAAGGTTATGACTGAATATTAGGAAGTTTTAAGTGATTAGAGCTATCTGGGCATGAAATGGGTTGCCTTGTGAGGTAGTGAGCTCCCTATTATTGGAGGTAGTCCAGCAGACATTCATAAGCATTTGCCAAGGAGATTGTAGAAGAGATTCATGCTTTATTTGGGGGTTAAATTGGATGATCTGCTCAAGGTCACATGGCTAGTGAGAGATCCAGTATTCAGATTAGAATGTTCTGAGTCCAAATCCAGTCATATGTGTGTATGTCTGTGTGTGTACACCATTGCACCATGCTGATTGTATCCTACAGAAAGCAATATATATGAAATGACAAACTTTAAAAAAATATATAGGAGAAACAGGGGGTCAGAATAATGGAAAAAGAGAAGAAAAACCAGTGATATTTTTTCAAACCTTAAGTAAGTGAATGAATGAAAAAAGCATTTATTAAGCACTTACTGTGTGGAAAGCATTGTGCTAAACAACAGAGATACAAATCAAAAAGCAGCAGTCTGCTCTCACAGATCTCACATTCAAGTAGAGGGAATATAATATAATATATAATAATACATATAATAAATGCATAATATAAATATGTATGTATGTATACATTCATACACGCATGTATAAATATATACATATGCATGTTCTATACATTTTCCTGTATATGTGTGTATAAATATATATTACATGTCTATATTTTTCCTGTTCTTATTAGAATGTGAGTTCTTTGAGAGCAGAGACTATCTTGCTTTTTCCATTTGTATGTCCAGGGCTTAGCATAGTGCTTTGCATAGTCAGCAGTAATATTGTTAATAGAGCTATTGAGAGTCTAATCATTCAACCAGTTCCAAATCAACCTAACTGTGCTTGTCTCCCCATCTCATCTTGAAAGATATCGTGAGTGATTTTGTGAAATGCTTCACTAAAACATAGTAGTAACTGTGAGAGAGGGGATAAAGTTATAGTATCTCTAATTCCTTTACGTAAGTTTGCTTGGCTCTATGATCTGGCAGAACCGTTTTTGAAAGCATAATTAGGAGACTGCAGCAATGCCCTGGATGTCCCAGAATATCCTTAACTGTGTTCATTCTGCTTACTAGAGAAACGAGGCTTTGCCAATCCCATGATTGCCACTCTCTCTCACAGCGGAAACTTTTCTAACCTGCATTTCATCACATCAGGTCTAAGAAAGCTGTGCCTTGCCTGGGGCCAATCAGCTCTTGTGATAACACACATTCATGATGTATTCCATTCTTTAATTGGTCTCCCTGCATCCAGTCTTCCTCCCTCTTTAATCTATATTCCACACAGCTGCCAAGTTGATATTCCTGAAATACAGAGCTAAGGATTTCATACACACCCTTCTACCCCCATTCTGTGCACAAAGTTCAATGGCTCCCTACCTCCTCAAGGATAATGTACAAAATCCTCAGTCTATTTTTTTTAGGGCCCAACACAATTGTGGTTCCACCTATCTTTCCAGTCTTACTTTATATTGCTTCATTTCCTGTAGTGTCTTTTCCAGTTAAATAGGTCTGTTAGCTGTTTCTCATTCATGACATTCAATCTCCTGACAAAAGCCTAACATCTCTCAAATATGTCCCTTCGTTCCTCTGACTCTGCCATCACCCTGGTGCAGCCCCTGAATTGTTGAAATAGACTTCTGGTTGGTCTCCTTGTCCCAAGACTCTCCACTATAATCCATCTTCCATTTAGATATCAAAATAATCTTCCCAAAGCCCAAGTCTGACCATGCACCCTCTCAGCACCAATCCTCCCTCCCAATAGATTCTAATCTATCCACCCAATCACCTTCAGATCAAATATAAAGTTTGACTTTCAAAGCCCTTCATAAGCTGGTCTCTTTTTTACCTTTGTAGTCTTCTCCCACCTTACTCCCCCTCACGTCATCCTCTTCCTCCCCTCCCTTCTCCCCTACCCCCATACTTTGTGATGCAGTGACACTGACCTCTTTGTCTTTACAGGTTGTGTACCATGCCTGGAGAGCTCTTTCTCCTCATTTCTATCTCCTGACTTCCTTCATGTCTCAGCTAAAATCCCACCTTCTACAAACTTTTCCTTGGCCCCCTGAATGCTGATGACTTCCTTCTCTTGATTATATCCAATTTATTATGTATATAGTTTGTTAGTACATAGTTATTTACATAGACTATAAACCCCTTGAGAGAAGGGACTTTTGTTTCTTTTTTCCTTTTCTAGATATTTTCAGTGCTTAGCACAGTGCTAGGCACATAGCAGGGACTTAATACATGTTTATCAATTGGGGGTGGAGCTAAGATGGCGGAGTGAAAGCAGACACTTTCTTAAGAGCTCTCCCAAACTCCTCCTGTAAAAATTAATCTAAACAAATTCTAGAGCAGCAGAGCCCACAAAATGACAGAGTGAAACAAATTTCTAGCCCAGGACAACCGGAAAGCAGACAGGAAAGGTCTATTACACCAGACAGGCCAGCATGGGCCGCATCTGTACAGATAGGATCAGAGCAGGCCTCACGGCACTGAATCACTGGCATCTGTGGTGGTTTCCAGACTTCTCAACCCACAAATGCCAAAGACAACCAAGAAGATCAGTAGGAAAGGACTATGGGCCCTTGGTGAGAGAAGAGCATGATCTGCTCCCAGTCCCAGAAAGGCAATGGCAGTGGTGGCAGCAGCAGGCAGCAGTTGCTTCCAGAGCTCAGGACCCACAGACTGTGGGGGGATTAAGCAGCTGATCAGAGGGAAATTGCAGGGATCTATACTGATGCTGAGGCAGGATTCTGTTGCTTTGTCTTTGCTTGGATCTGGGTCACAGTCCTGGATGGTAATCCTGGGGTGAGTAGGAGTGTTGGCGTGGCAGAGCTTGTGGTGGTGGTAGAGAGGAATCCTCCTCACAGTTTCAAGGCAGAAAAGAGTGCTTGTGGTCACTCACAGACCAGGAGAGGAGTAAACATTTCTCCTTTGATCATAAAACCTTGGAAGAACTAAAAATTTACAGGTCCATAGAAATATCACTGAAAACAGCTGTGCAAAACTCCTGAAGATCAGGACACTCTCCACTCTGGAAGCAGAGATCTACCTTACCAAAGAGCTAAAAAGTCAAGTAATTGGCAGGGGAAATGAACAAACAGAAAGAAAAACCCTCAGACTGTAGAATCTTACTTTGGTGATAAGAAAGATCAAAATAAACAACCAGACAACAAAATCAAAGCTCCTACATCCAAAACCTACAAGAAAAATATTAATTGATCTTAGGCCATGGAAGAAGTCAAAAAGGATTTTGAAAACCAAGTAAGAGAAGTAGAGGAAAAATTCAGAAGAGAAATGAGTCATGCAAGAAAATCATAAAAAAACAAATCAACAACTTGCTAAAGGGGACCCAAATAAATCCTGAAAAAAATAACTTTAAAAAAATACTAACCCAAGCAGCAAAAGAAGTCCAAAACACCAATGAGGAAAAGAATGCCTTCAAAAGCAAAATTGGCCAAATGAAAAAGGAGGTCCAAAAGTTCACTAAAAGAGAATTCCTTCAAAATTAGAATGGAGCAAATAGAAACTAATGATTTCATAAGAAATCAAGAAGTTATAAAAGAAAACCAAAAGAATGAAAAAATAGAAGACAATGTGAAATATATCATTGGAAAAACCACTGACCTGTAAAACAGATTCAGAAGAGAGCATTTAAAAATTATAGGACGACCTGAAAATCATGATTTAAAAAAAAGAGCCTAGACTTCATCTTTCAAGAAATTATCATGGAAAACTGCAAGTGAGCAAGTTACTTAACCCCGATTGCTTTAAAAAAAAAAAAAAGATAATGCAAGATTTAGCAGTTTCTACATTAAGGGATCGAGGACCCTTATAATATTCCAGAGGTCAATGGAGCTATGATTAAAACCAAGAATCACCTACCCAGCAAAACTGAGTATAATACTTCACAGAGGAAAATGGATATTCAATGAAATAGAGGATTTTACAGCATTCTTAATGAAAAGACCAGAGGTGAATAGAAAATTTGACTTTCAAATACAAGATTCAAGGGAAGCATGAAAAGTTATATAAGAAAGAAAAATAAGGGACTTATTAGAGTTAAACTGTTTGCATTCGTACATGGAAGGATGATATTTGTAACTCGTGAGACATTTCTCACTGTTAGAGTATTTGGAGGGATTATACATCTATATCTATCTCTTTATCTATCTAGACAGAGGGCATAGGGTGAATTGAATATGAAGGAGTGATATCTAAAAAATAAAAAGAGAAAGGGAGAGGTAGAATGGGGTAAATTTTTTCACATAAAAGAGGCAGGAAAAAGCTTTTACAGTGAAGGGAAGAGGGAGTGGGTGAACCTTACTCCCATCACATTTGGCAGAAGGAGGGAATAACATACACACTCAGTTGGGTATGGAAATCTATTGTACCCTACAGGAAAGCGGGGGGAAGGGGATAAGAGGTGAAGATGATAGACGAGAGGACAAAGGGGGGCATAATCAGAAGCAAGCACTTTTGAGGTGGGACAGGGTCAGAGGAGAGAATAGAAAAAATGGGGGGAGGGTGTAATGGAAATGGGAATTTGAAGATCTCTCTTGCCCCTTAATAGACCTAGGGGGGGATTTGAGGACCTTCCATGCTTTGAAAGTAAACATTACACCCTAATAGGCTGAATGTAATCACATGGAGCCTGTGATGGAGGGAATTTGCTGAAGGGTGGAGCAGAGTCCACAGGAAGCTTCCCTGCTGTGAAGATAAACTCCAGCCCCTAATCGGCCTAATGTAGTCACATGGAGCCTGTGGTGGGAGGAGTTTGCTGAAGGGAAGCAGAGCCCACAGGAAGCTGGGAATCAGAGCCAGAGAGAGGGTGGGAGAGAGAGGAGGTCGAGGCAAGGAGATAGAGAGGTTTGTAAGTAAATATTGATTTTGTATTGGTTTGTGGGAAAGCTAAAGGATGCTGTGGCTCTCAGCATTATTACAGCTTGTTAATTTCTTTACTATTGTGATGGAATTGGGTTTGGGGATTGGGTTTTTTGGTATCTAAATAAATGTTTCAGTTCTGTCCTCTATATGGAGAGTTTGGTATATTTTGCGATCAAATGCCATGCGATATTTATAGTCATCGTTTTGATTGTTATCATGGGCCCTGCAAATATTGCATTGGTGCTATGGGGGAAAGGATAAGATGGAGGGAAATATAGTTAGTCTTTCACAACCTGAACTAGTATGGTAGTGTTTTGCATCACTACACATGTATAACCTATATCAAATTGCTTGCTGGTGGGTGGGGAGGGAAGAAAGGAGGGAATGTGAAATTCAAAATTCTAAAAACAAATGTTAAAAATTGTTTTTTCATGCAACTGGGAAATAATATATACAGGCAATGGGGTATAGAAATCTATTTTGCCCTATGGGAAAAAAGAAGGGAAGGGGATAAGAGAAGGAAGGGAGGTGATAGAAGGGAGGGCAGATTGAGGGAAGGGGTAATCAGAATGCACACTATCTTGGGGTGGGAAGAGGGGAGAGATGGGGAGAAAATTCAGAACTCAAAATCTTCTGTAGATGAATGTTGAAAACTAAAAATAAATTAATTAGTAAAAAAAAAAACCCAAATGTTTATCAATTGACTAGCTGACTGATTTTTTTGCCATTATCTCCCTTGCAGGAATACATGCCCTTTTCACCTTTGCTTTTTATAATCCCTACCTTCCTTTGAGACAGAGTTCAGGGGCTACCTCCTTCCTACATCAACACTTCTCTGATTTCAAAAATTTTTTTTTATCAGTGCACATGGATCAAAGTATAGGTAGCATACTTATAAAATTTACAGATGAAACAAAGCTAGAATGGACCCAGATCCAAATATTCCTGACCTAATTTAGCCTGACCTGCTTATGAATGCTTAGTTGAGTGAACTCTAAGAAAATAAAATTTAATTTGGAAAAATGTCAAGTCCTATATATGGGTTTAAAAATTCAATTGCCCAGGGGCAACCAGGTGGTGCAGTGAGTAAGAGCACCAGCCCCAGAGTCGGGAGACCTGGGATCAGTTCCAGCCTCAGATATTTAGCACCCACACAAAATAACTGGCCATGTAACCTTGAGCAAGTTACTTAACCCCAATTGCTTAAAAAAAAATTCAATTGCCCAAATAGAGGGAGGGAGAAGACTTGGCTACACAATGGTTTGTACAAAAATTCCCTTACATTTTAGTGAACTGCAAGCCCCATATGCATCACTAGATACAGTAGCCAAAAATGTAGTAGATAAGACTTTAGGATAAATTATACAGCACAAAGGAGGTGATAATTCTTCCATATTCTGCCCTTATCAAAATTCTTATGGAATATTGTATTAAGTCTGGCTGCCATATTTCAGGAGGGAGACTGAAAAGCTATGGGCCCAAAGGAGGGTGTCCAAGATGTTCTAGGGGCCAGTAAAAGAATGAAGGGATTATTTAGATGTTTTCCACGGAAAGAGAAGCATTAGAGAGGTTGTAATAGGCACAATGGATGAAACACTGGGCTTGGAATCAGGAAGGTTTCATCTTCATGAATTTAAATGTAGCCTCAGACACTTACTAGCTGTATGACCCTGGACAAGTCACTTAACCCTGTTTGCCTCAGTTTCCTCATCTGTAAATGAGTTATAGAAGGAAATGGCAACTCACTTTATTATTTTTGCTAAGAAAACCCCAAAATGGAGTCACAGAGAGTCAGATACAACTGAAATGACAGAACAACAATCTTTGTCTAAAGATTAGCTAGAAGCAGTCAGGTGGCTCAGTGGATACTGTGCTGGACCTGGAGTCAGGAAGACCTAAGTTGAAATTGGACCTCATATATTTACTAGCTGTGTGACCTGGTTAAGTCACTTAACCTCTGTTTGCCTTAATCCACTGGAAATGGAAAAGGCAAACCACTACAGTATCTTTGCCAAGAAAAGCTCATGGATAGTGTGGTCCACAGAGTCACGAAGAGTTGGACATGACTCAACAACAACAATAGCAACAACAACAATTTTTTTGTTTCTTTTTTTTTTTGCAGGGGGGAGGGCAGGGCAATTGGGATTAAGTGACTTGCCCAAGGTCACACAGCTAGTAAGTGTTAAATGTCTGAGGCTGCATTTGAACTCAGGTCCTCCTGACTTCAGGACTTCTGCTCTATTCACTTCATCACCTAGTTGCCCCGACAACAACAATTTTGTCTATAAATATTGAAGGGTGGTCATGTAGAAGAGGAACGAGACTTATCCCATTTGTTCCAGGGGACTATAATGCCAATGTGAAATTCACAGCACCCACAGTGGCTATGAATATGCTGGTGTAGTTCTGAATCACAAAAGTAACAGACTCTCCATGTGGAAGAAAGAAACAAAACATTTATTCAAACACCAAAAAAGCCAAATCCCAACACCAGAAAGCCAAATCTATCAAAGCAACCAAGAAGTTGGTACACATAACCAATGCAGCAAATAGTGACATTCCCAAGCCTTCCCTCCATCAGACCTTCAAAACAGAACAGGCTCCCTTAAGCAAAAATGTCCCTCTCTCACTCACACTAACTGCTCTGCCTCCATGGTTCTTGCTCCCAGCTCTGTTCTGGCTCTCCTCTGCTCCACCCTTCCTGTTCTACACTTTCAGCAACCTACCCCACCCCCACCTTCCCCCGTCCCCGTTTATGTGCTCCATGTGATTACATTTGGCCTATTAAGCCACAGGGAAGATCTTCAAATTACCATTACAGAGACAGAACTTGGCAGAAATAGTGGGATGGATTTCAGCTCAATGTCAGTAAAAAAGGGACTTAGGAGGCCTTGGGAAGTTGTGACTTTCCTTTAACAAGAACTCTTCAAGCACATAGTGAATAACTTATCAAATTATTAAGTTATCAGGCACATAGGAATGCTATAGAAGGGACTCATTCTTCAGATATGGATTGGGTTAAATGAACTCTAAACTCTCTTATAGTTTATAATCCCATGATCCTATTGCCATCCTAAACTGAAGACAAACTATGAAAGGCCTTGAATGTCAATATAAAGAGTTAAGATTGGTCAGTGGTAGGGAACCTTTAATAGTATTGGAGGTGTGAGTGAGTGATTAGAGGAGGAAGATTTCTGGTGCTGAAGGTTTCTAGAGCTACTGTTATCAGAAACCAATCTCTGGTTCAAAAACCTAGCTCTAACCCTCAATAGATATGTGACAGTGGAGAAGTCATTCACCACTCACCCCTCTGGGTCTTCGTTTCATGATTTATAAAAGGTGGGGCTCATCTAGATGATTTCTTGAAACTCTGAATCTTATGATCCTATGTTTCTATGCTATCTGAGTCATTAGGTCATAAATGCATAGCTTGCCTGGCAGCTAAAAAGCAGGGATTTCCTGCCCAGTAACAGAAGGCCTGTGGGGTACAATCTATTCTTAAAAGCACTTGGTGACCATTTTAAAAGAGAATGTGAAATGTCATCAACTTTGTAGCCCCAGTTTTGCTTTAAAGCAACATCCAACCAATTATTTTGATAAATCCAGAAAGGAAACCATACAGGGAGAGATTTGGAAACCTTCCCCATATTTCATTTTATATTCATTCATTTCTTTCTCATTAGAAGTTCTGGCAGGACAAAGGAAAGCTGTGCACTTACTTCAAAGGGAAAAGTGGAATGCTTCTTCTCACTGCTTAACCTCACGTTGCCCCTGATCCCATCCATTTTTACTATTCTCATTTCTATGAAAATAAATGTACTCAAAGAAAGCAGGACAAAACCACATATACAATGAGTACAGTGACATAAATGGCAACACTAAAAAGCATTTGAACTATGATGAATTATAGTGAACTATCTTAGTCCCAGGGGACAGATAGTGAAACACACTTCCTTCCTTCTAGTATAGATATAGGAGACTATGCGCGTGGAATATGTCATTCTGTCATGGAAGGCCCGCTGTATCAGTTAGTTTTGCATAAATATTTTTCTTTATTATAAGAGAAAGTTAAATGAGGGAGGTTAAAGGCCCCAAAGAAGTATGATTTCTCTAGCCAATAAATGGCCCTGGGAATTGAAACATAAAACTCACTTACCTTTTCCTCCTCTGCATTATGTCATTGGATTTGAAAGGCAATTTTCTCTCTTATTAATGAGCCTGCTACCCAGTTTTTGTTGGACTTCATTAGCCTTAGCCGTTCCTTGAATTCAGTGACAGATCGCTTTCTTTGGAAGCTGGAGTGCCCTGTGGTCTAAGATCAAATCATAGTTCTGGCTGGGAGGAGCAGATTGGAAACAAGATGACTTTGCCTCATAGCTTTAGATTTGGAAAGCATTTTGGTTGGTCATAAGATCTTCAATACTCTCGTGTTATAGATGATGAAAAAGACTCAGAGAAATTAAGTGTCTTAGCTGAAGACACAAGTTCGTCAGCATAAGTGCTTGGATTAGAGGCCAATTCATCCGACTTCAAATCCAGTACTCTTTCCATTACCCCCACACTGCTAGAAAATGTAACAAATATTTGGAAAACAGATTTTTGTATACATGTCTACCCCTGAATCTTGTATATTAGTTAATAAGGATTGATGACATTTAAAGAAGCAAGATTGAATGCTTTTCTAAGATGGTGTGAAGATGTAAACTTCTCTATTTTTAACCCTTGTTCAAATGTGTTTAAAAAGTTATGTAAACTGAAGCTTACTCAGTCAATAGCATTTATTAAACTCCTATTTTATTCCAGCAATACTAAGAAAGGCAAAAGACAGTCCCCTTTCTCAAAGAGTTCACCATTTAATGGGGGAGACAACTTGTAAGCTGTTTACAAACAACTAGTTCTTGAGTTAGAACTAGTTAATAAGGAGGATAATTATATAGAGCTATAAGAAAAAGAAAGACACAAGCTATATGACCCTGGGAAAGTCATTTAACCTTTATCAGCCTTAAGGAAATGGTAAATTCTCCAATATCTTTGCCAAGAAAATCCCATTGATGGTATTGGCATTCTATGGTCCACAGTATCATGGAGAATCAAACACAACTGAATCACTGAACAACAATATAATAAAAATACCCTGTGGGAAGGAATGGGGGGGGATGAGAGCCCTCAAATAAAAAGCAAAAGCAAATTTCACTAAGAAAGATAGATGGAGAAACGTCTTGAAAAAAAAGTCATATAACCTCCCCCTTCTTTGCAGAGGTGGGAGTCTATGGGTGTAGAATATTCCCTGCACTCTCAGAAACTCTGTGTTAGTAGATTTTGCTATGCTGCTACTTTTGTTTGTTTGGCTTGCTGGATAGAGATGAGAGAAGGAAATTTTCAGAAATTAAGGTGGTCTACAAGCAAAAGACATTAATTAAATATAAGATTTTTTTTTTAAAAAGAAACTCATTCAGAACCATTCCATCAAGGAGTGGCGAGCTCATCGTAGTTGCGCTCTCTGAAGCAGAGTTTGACTACTTGGCAGTTTAGTTCTAGTAAGGACCTCAGTATCTGGTACCTTATCCTGCCAAGTGATCTTTAGAATCTTCCTAAGACAATTCAAATGGAAGGTAGGTAACCATCTTCCAGGTAAGGGATCAGTCTATTAAGGAAGATTTTGGCAAGAATCTTACCGGCAATGACTAAGAGAGAGACCCCACTGTGATTGTCACAGGACAATCTATTTCCTTTATTTTTATAGAGATGGACAATGGAGGCATCCTTGAACTCCTAAGGGATAACTTCCTCCTGCCATATAACCTGGAAAATTTCAGTCAGCTTTTGTGTGAGCAGTGGACCCTCTACCTTGTAAATCTTAGCTGGAATAGAATGAGCACCAGGTGCTTTGCCACACAAAAAGAGCCTAATGACATTCAAAACCTCTTCTTCAGTTGGAGCTTCAGCTAAGGAGGGATTGACTTCAACCTGAAATCAATGCCTTTAGTATTGATTGATGATCGTGTGTTGATGACACTATGGAAGTGTTCAGTCCATCTCTCTAGGATCATGTCCTTATCACTAATCAATGTGACTTCATCAGCAGTTAGTAGTTGAGACCCGTAGGTCTTTGGTCCATAAATCGCCTTCAGGGCATCATAAAAGCTCTTTGTATTGTTACCATTAGCATAAAACTGAATTTCATTTGCCTTCTTACTGAGCCAAGAATACTGCATCTCTCTAAGTTTTGCTTGTACTTTACTTTTGATGGAATTAAATGCTGCCTTCTTAGAGATGGATGAATTATTCTGCTGGCAAACCCTGTGGAGTTCTCGTTTTTTCATTTAGCAGCTTCTGAATTTCCCCATAATTTTCATCAAACCAGATGCAACTCCGATGATCTGGCCATGTTGTTTGAATAAAAAATGACCACTTGCCTATGAAGAACTCACACAGGGCAAGCATCCACATGGTGGTCAGAAGAAGCAATACAAGGACACTCTCAAGAACATTGGAATTGATTGTGTGACAAGGGAGACACTGGCACAGGACTGCTCAGCATGGTGTGCCCACATCAGTGAAGGTGCTGTGCTCTGTGACTAAGGCATAATTGAAACAGCTCAAAGGAAATGCAGGATGCACAAGTTTAGAGAATTCGCCCCAAATGTTCATGTAGACTATTTGTGTCAGACCTGTGGTAGAGCATTCCAAGCTCATATTTGCCTGATCAGCCACAACCCAACCCATTGAAACTTGACTCTAGCATAGTGATGTCATTTTGGTCCTCTTCAAGAATGAAGGATAACAACCAACCAACCAATCAGGGAGTTGGCCTACTTCCTAATGAAGTTGGTTTTCCACTGTAACAGCAGCTGTCTAGAAATGAAAGCCAAGTTTTCAAAGAAAAAAAAGATGAAATTTCAGAGAAATCAATCAAAATATAGCCAAATATTTATTAAGGGCCTACTATTTGTCTGATACTGAACTAAGTGTTGAGGGTATAAAAGAAAAAGAAAGGCAAAGTACAAAGGACAGTGTGGCCCAGGAGAAGCTCACAATCTAATAGTGACTTCATATGAAGATTTTGAGAGAGGATTATAAGAATAATTCTTTAAGGTAAATGGATTTCATAATAAGGAAAGAGTACTGGGGAAGAGATGGATATTTTCCCTCTCTCATCCTTCCCCTAGCTAAATGAAGAAGAAAAAGGATACAATGACAAAAGAAAGTAGAGTTATTATCTCTTCCACATCATGACTTTCCCCATTGTAGTTTCAGTATATCACTGGTCAGCATAAGCAATTAAATGGGAACTTTGCACGAGTTTTGCAGAAGCCACAAACAAGATGCAGAGGCCAGAAGGTGACACAGAAAAAGATGGAAACTTGGGGTGGCCAGGTAGCACAGCGAGTAAGAGCACCGGCCCCAGAGTTGGGATGACCTGGGATCAAATCCGGGCTCAGATATTTAGCACCACACCCTGAAATAACTGGCCATGTAACCTTGAGCAAGTTACTTAATCCCAATTGCTTTAAAAAAAAATATGGAAACTCAGAAATGTATAAAATATGTGCATTGTATTGCATTACATAATATCAACATATTTTATCTTTTAATACCAAAATAATTCTGACTTCTTGAATATGAGGGGAGGGTCAAAAACCTATATGCAGATTTTCCAGATCATCTCCAATTATGCACTGTGCCCCTAAACCCTATGATATGGAAGGGATAACTGTATTGGCTCATTAAGGCCAATGGGTTGTACCACAGGGCTGTAGACAAGTATGTAAAAATTTCAATACCAAAATAGGTGAAAGAAGGAGTTAAAAGGATTTAGAAGGCAAAAGGGGAAAAAGATTATTAGTCATAGCTGTTAAGGAACAGTGAGAAAGTTATGAAATTTTAATGGGCAATTAGGAGGTTCAGTGAATAGAGTGTTGGGTTTGTAGTCTGGAAGACCTAAGTTCAAATCTTATCTCAGACATTTACTGGCTGTATAACCCTCAGCAAGTGACTTAACCTTTCATCCATAGTTTCCTCACCTGTAAATAATGAAAATAATACCGCCTACTTGTAATGGTAATGGAAATTTAAAGATCTTCCCTGCTCCTCAATAGGTTGAATGAAATCACATGGAACCTGTGGTGGGAGGAGATTGCTGAACAGGTGAAGCAGAGCCCAGAGGAAGCTAGGAGTCAGAGCGTTAGATGGAGGGAGGAGAGATGACACAGGCAAAGAGATGACTAGGCTTGTGAGTATTTGTTTGTGAGAAGGCTAAAGGATGGTGTGGTTCCCTGCTGTGTTATGGTGTATTAACTTCTTTGTCGCTATGATGAATTTGACTTTCTGGAATTGGGATTTGGCTTTCTGGCGTCTGAATAAATGTTTTGCTTCTGTCGTCTATAGGAAGAGTCTGTTATATTTTGTGATTCAGAACTATGCTGGCATATTCATAGTCACCATTGGTGCTGTGAATATTGCATTGGCACTACACTACCTCACCAGGTGATTGTGAGGATTCAATGAGAAAACCTTTGTAAACTGTAACATGCTATTATTTTAACTATATACTTATTTGTTTAAATCTTGCTCTATACATATAAAGTAAAGTAGTCCCAGGGCTATGACATCATTGGTAAATGAATATTTGTGAATAAGATAATTTCTCAGAAAAAGAAGGAAGTGGCACCAGAACGATTGTATTTTAAATATAAATCTTTTTTTAACAAATGTATAGTATACTTAACCTGCCTTCTTCAACAATGGATACTGAAAATAACCAAGCCTTGATGACTCCAGGTCATTGATATGATCATTATTAAAGTCATCTGGTTATGCAGCAGATAGAGTCCTGGGTCTGGAATAAGGGAAGAGCTGAATTCGAATCCAGCCTCAGACACTCACTAGCTGAGTGGCTCTGGGCAAATCAGGTAACCTGTGTTTACCTCAGTTCCTTTACCTGTAAAATGGAGAAAATAACAATACCTACTTCCCAGAATTTTTGTGAGGATCAAATGAGACAATATTTATAAAGCACCTGGCACATAGTAGGAGCTATATAAATGTCCCTCCTCTTCTCTTCCTTTTCCCCTATATGGTAGTTATAGAGATAGTGTGGCTAGTAAAAGACATGGGGGTTGATGGAGACTAACTCCTTTAATATACAGTAAATGCAGCACCTATGTACTGTATGGAAGGATGTACTTTCAGAACAGCCCTCACTGCTGCTCCCAGTGGCAATACATGGAAAAAGACATGTGCTGAGCTTGTGTCTTTTATAAAGGGCTCCCAAGGTAGAGGCAATTCTTTCTCCACTTTTCCCTCCATTATTCAGGGCTATTGTTATCTTCTATCTCTTCACTTGTGACTCTCTTCTCCACTATCAGTCTCCTGATCAACTTCTCAGGCACAACGTCAAATCTCCACCATATTTGCCATATTAGGAGGGTTGCTGCTTCTCTGATTACCCACTTTTGTCTCTCCCCTTCTTTCTGCTTTTCTTTTTTTTCCTTTTCCCCTGTCTCCTTTTGTTCCTCTGTTTCTTCAAAAAGTGGGTGGCTAGGTAGCACAGTAGATAGGGTCGTAGACTTTGAGTCAGGGAGACGTATCTTCCAGAGTTCAAATCTGGCCTCAGATGCTTTTTTCTCATAACGATTTACAAAATTCTTCTCCCCACCCCCGACTGCCCCACCACTTAATACTATTTTTTCCCAAAATGTATGTAAAGATAATTTTCAACATTCATTTTTATAAGATTTTGAGTTCCAAATTTTTTATCCTCCATTCTTCCCCTAGCCCCTTCCCAAGACAGCAAGCAATCCGATATTGGCTATACATGTACAATTCTGTTAAACATATTTCCACATTAGTCGTGTTGTGAAAGAAGAAACAGAACAAAAGGGGAAAACCACAAGAAGGAAAAACAAAAAAGGTGAAAATTGATTGGAACAGTGGATGAGGCTTTTCTTTAACATAAACCTTAAAAACACAGAAGTAGGTATTTTATTTGCTTCCATATTTTTTTCTTCTTTCCGGAATGTGTTTTTATTTTTTTATGATTATATTAAACATAATTCCACATTAGTCATGTTGTGAAAGAAGAATTGGAACAAAAGGGAAAAACATGAGACAGAAAACAAACAAAAAACAAAAAGGGAGAAAATAGTATGCTTCAATCTGCTCTCAAACTCCATAGTTCTTTCTCTGGATGTAGATAGCATTTTCTATCATGAGTCTTTTGGAACTGTCTTAGATCATTGCATTGCTCAGAAGAGCTAAGTCTTTCAGAGCTGGTCATCACATAATGTTGCTGTTACTGGGCACCCTGTTCTGGTTCTGCTCATTTCACTCAGCATCAGTTCACATGTGTCTTTCCAGGTTTTTCTGAAGACAGTCTGCTCATCATTTCTTAGAGTATAATAGTATTCCATTACATTCCTATAATACAACTTATTCAGTCATTCCCCAATTGATAGGCATCCCCTCAGTTTCTAATTCTTTGCCACCACAAAAAGAGCTGTTACAAATATTTTTGTACATATGGGTCCTTTTCCCTTTTTTATGGTCTTTTTGGGATACAGACCTAGTAGTGATATTGCTGAATCAAAGGGTATGCACATTTTTATAGCCTTTTGGGCATAGTTTCAAATTTTTCTCCAGAATGGTTGGACCAGTTCAAAACTCCACATTAGTGTTCCAATTTTCCCACATATTCCCCAACATCAATCATTTTCCTGTTTTGTCATGTTAGTCAATCTCATAGGTGTGATGTGGTGACTCTGAGTTGTTTTAATTTACATTTCTCTAATCAATAGTGATTTAGAGTATTTTTTTTTCATATGCCTATAGCTAGCTTTAACTTTCTCATTTGAAAACTGCCTGTTAATATCCTCTGACCCTTCATCAATTAGGGAATGACTTGTGTTCTTGGACTCAGAGATTTATTAGCTGTGTGACCCTGGGTAAGTAATTTAATTTTGTTTGCCTTGGTTTCCCCATCTGTAAAATGATCTGGAGAAGGAAATGGCAAACTATTTACAGTATCTCTGCCAAGAAAACCCTAAATGGGTTCACAAAGAGTCAGACACAACTGAAACAACTGAACAACAAGATTCCTTCAAAAGGCTGTCATTGTATAGACATTGATACTCCATCTTCCAAATATTGTCCTGTTTTAATGGTCAGTATACAGGTAATGGATAAAATGCTAAATACTTTTGCTAACCAGTACTGACCCCAGAGAAAAGATGTGGAAACACCTCCCACCTTGCAGTAGATGATAGCTGTGCAATGTTGTATTCACTATCAGTAGGTTTTGCTCATGGGGTAGTACTTGGGAATGATTGTGATATATAAGCAAAATGCATTAATAAAACTTTAAAAAAATATATCATGGATCAAAAGTGTTTAGCAGAAAACAAGCAGCTACTTATAGTCATAAAGCAGCCAAAAGTAACTAAAGACCCAAAGATTATTATACCCACCATACCACAACTGATCAGTGCAGTTAACCAAAAGCTAAGGAGATCACTACATAGCACTTCTTAGTTCTACATCTGCCAACTCAGTTAATTAATCTTCAGAATTAGATTTAGAGTCAAAGTTAGAGTTGGGTTTGGGTGGGACATTCACATTATGTCACAAGGAATAGTACCCAGCATTTATAGCACTCATCAAGAAATGATACTCAAAATGTTGGCCAGAGCCATGAAGAAAAAATTAAAATATTTCAATATAAAGGAAACAGGAATGCATATAATAATAAATCTTATCTGCTGTTAAAATACATTTTTTAAAATTGGAGTGTAAATGGTTACCTTTTCAGGTATTATTTTCAGAGCTTGCTTATTTCTTAAGCATTTTGGAGAAGTGCAGTTTTTTACTGTATTTGGAATTATGGTATTATCATTTTCAGTACTTTAAAACTAAGTTTTATGGGGCAGCTAGGTGGCACAGTGAATAGAGCACTGGCCCTGGAGTCAGGAGGACCTGAGTTCAAATTTGGCCTCAGACACTTAACACTTACTAGCCATGTGACCTTGGGCAAGTCACTTAACCCCAATTGCCCTGCCTTCCCTCTCCAAAAAAGCAAAAGGAAAACAAAAACAAACAAAAAAACCCTTAAGTTTTGTGATGCTTTCTCTTGAGTCAAGATCCAGAAGTGAGGTGTAGCACCTCTTTGGCAGGCTGTCTAAAGCTATGGAAACAAAATATACGTTATTAACAACTCACAAATGATCTATGCACACAAGTGATCACCAAAGCTCCTCCCTACCCTCACTGTATTCCATTGGAAACCTGCGTGAAATTATAAAAGGGGAGGAGGAAGGTTTTGGAGAACCAAGAAGTTCAGAAATGGAAGGTCAAAAAGTCCTTGTGCCTGACAGCTTTGGAAAGCTGACACTTGGGGTAGACCGCCCAAGAAGAATGTTTATGACTGACATCCTCCTACCTTACCTGGTCTAACCATACCTTATCTGGCGCTACTTGCATTTTTTTCTACTTCACTATCTGAAATTTTACCAATTAGAGATTATGTTGGGTTAACTAAACATTCTCCTTTTAAAAATAAGGATAAAATTAACCAATTAACAAACATTTAAGTAATTTGTTGTTTTTCAGTTGTCTGATTATTCATGACCCCATTTGGAATTTTCTTGGCAAAGGTACTGGAGTGGTTTGCCATTTGCTTCTCCATCTTGTTTTACAAATGAGGAAATTAAGGCAAACAGGGTTAAGTGACTTGCCCAGGGTCACACAGTTAGTAAGTGTCTGCAGTCAAATTTGAACTCAGGACAATGTGTTTCTGACTCCAAGCCTGGTACTCTATTCACTGTGCCACCTAGCTGCCCCTATTTAAGTAATTACTGTGTTCCAGTTAATACAAAGACAAAACAAATCACTCATTGTTTAAGCAGTTGACATTTTATATATACACATATATATTATATATAGACATATAAATGTATGCTAAATATATATATATATATATGTATGTGTGTATATATATATAGCACCTCTCTGGAGGGCCGTGATGCTGACAAATTCAAGGAGGAGCTGGGGATCAGGAAAAACTCAGGTTGGAGGTGACATCTGAGCTAAGTTTTGAAGGAAACTATGGATTCTAAGAGATAAAGGTAAGTAAGGAGTGAATTCTAGGCAAAGTCACACAGAGACTGGAGGCGAAAAATGTGACAGGATCAGAAAGAAGCTTCCAGACTCATATAATCTAATATATTCCCTATGGTGCCAGGTGGGCATAAGGTAGTTTGAGGGAAATTATTCCTGAGATTCCTCAGTATCTCTACCCTCACCCCTACCCCTCCATGACATAAGTTAAGGATAGGTTGTTTTCCCCATGAGGCTTATCCTGACTAGGCTTAATTTGCCTCAAGGTAAAAGATAATGTTAGGTCAAATCATCATGTGTGCTTATACATTCCCTGTTTATGAGAAACTCACATTTACTTTAACATCTTTCTCTTGTGTTTGAGAAATCCTGATAGGATTCATGTCCACCTCTTCTCAACATTTACCTCACTCTGGCATGAGGGTTAATGTCTCCTGCCCCTTTAAGAGCCAAAATATCCTCTTAAATCACTATTTGGGCTGGCAATAGCCACACAAATAAGGATATAGGTGACCATCTGATTTTTTTTTTTTTTTGCATTTTCTGTCACAAAGACATATATAGAATGCAAAGGAGATAGGGTCGGAAAGTAAATGAAGTCAGCAGGCATTGGCTGCTTTTGGGTAGCAGCCAAGAAGAACACATCTTGCTCTCTCTTCCAGTGTCTTCCTCCCCTAATCAAGCAGGAAACAAAGTAGAGTGAATAATGAGCATCCCATTAATTCTGATGACTGCCATCTTGTAAATCATAGCCCACCAGAGTCCCTTAGGAAGGGGTGAGGGCAACAGGCTTCCAGAGATTGGATGCACATGTTAAATCCTGCCTGCAGCCCCTGCTCCTGCACCGTACATAAGATGGAAGGTCTTTCCACTCTTATTTCCCACAATTCCCAAAGTCAAGTTTAAAAAAAATCACCAAACGGGCAAACTCTTCCACAGTCTATTCAACCATTTCTGCAATCTGGTGTCTCTATGGTAACGCTCTCAGGGCAGTAACCAGGGAATCAAAGGGTTATACCAGACATCATAAACACATAAAAACATAAAAGGACATTTACAGAAGTATAAGAGCAAGCCTTGATAAACAACGTGGACAAATTTAAGTACGTGTATTACATAACACCAAGAATGAGCTAATATTACTAGGTCAAGTTTATCAGAGGTCTCTGAGATTCGATTTCCTCATACATAAAATATAGTTAATCACCTGCCCCGACAACCCTCATAGTGTTTTGTGAATGTCAAATGAGATACGGATGTGAAACTTATTTGTAAAGTAACATGAATAGATTACAAGTTCCTAAAGACAAGGTCTCAGTTTTGTACCTAGATGTAAATTATAGTCTAATTCTGGCGTGTCATTGTGTTCTGGAGGTAGCCCTGGGTTCTCAAAGGTTATGACAGAGGAGAATAAGGTCTCTCTATTTGAGGATAGGCTTAGTGATGGAAAGTCCGTCTGCTATACAAGGACCAACCTAACTAAGGTCAGAGGTGGTTGGCCACCAAGTTGGCTGCAAGTCAGGCCCTCAACACTGTATGAAAACTAGGTCACATTTTATACCTCTCTGACCCCCCCCAAAATCTTTTCCATTTTATCTCAAGCCCCTACCATATACCTGTTGATTTTTTCATATTTAAATTTCATTATTATTATTTATGTTTACTGGTTTATATATTTTAAATTATAATATGTAAATGTTTCCCTTGGTCCCAAGGGATACTTTATTGACCACAGCAGAATCACTGTGTATAGACCACATATATGCTATACTGTATGTACACACACAAAAACACATATATGTATATATATAGAGAGAGAGACTTTAGAGTATATTATGATTATATATGTATATGTACAATCATCATATCATATATGTTTCTCTGACTATAGCAGCAAGCACCCCAGCATCCCCATGGTGGCTGCCAACACAGGTTCTTAGATCTGCTTTTCTAAAGGAAAGCAACTCAAAATGGGTTAACAATCTTGCTTTAATCAATCAAACATATCAGCACCCTGAACTTCAGAGTATACAGAGGTTACAAGCAGAAGTTACAAGAAGACAGAGAAACAAACAGATCAAGCAGACGGGCCTCCAACTGTCCAACCATTACATCCATACCTAGTCACAGTTACCAGAGAGGGAAGCATCAACATCTGGGTTTTCAAAGCCAGGGCGCTCTCAATGGCTGCCCAGAGTCTCATCTGGTCAAATAACACAACACTTCTTAAAGTGAGCCCCAAAACAAAGCCTCACATCAGGATTTATACAGCCTTCTCCTGGGTCAGAGAATGTAACAACCCTCTTGACCCACTGCCCAATCACAAAGTATCTTCTGAAAAACAAGCCTCCCAGCATAGGCTCCAGGTGCACTTAAGCCTATCAAAGGGCCTAGGGGCAGGGGAGATCTTACACAATACAATCTTAGAAAGATGCCAACAATATAAATTTACATTCCCATTACACTGACATGTGTTATACATGTGTGTATACACACATGTACATGTCTTATATGTATATGCATGGAGAAAAACATATATATATATGGGTGTGTGTCTTTTTAGCCACAGACTATGAAATTTATTGTAGTTGGAGTCAAAGGGTTACAATTCTAATTCTGCTACTCACTCTCCATATGACATGGGGCAAGTCATTTCCTGTCTTTGAGATTCGTTTTTCTTATTTGGAAAATGAATGGGTTGAACTAAATCATGTACGCTTAATGTTCCTTGTGTTCTAGACCCCTTTGGTTTCTTGTGCCCTAGACCCCTAAGGACCCCTTTTCAGAAGGATATTTTTAAATGCATAAAAAAGTACAAAGGATTACAACAGAAAACGAAAGTTAGTGAAAATAAAAATGCAAATTTTTTCCCATTCAAGTTCAAAGGCCCCTTGAAATCTATCCATGTACTCACTGTATGTGGGTCCCAGGTTAAGAACTGTCAGACTAAATAGTCTCTAAGATTCTTTTCAAATCTGAAGCTCCTATGACAATAACATGTCTTAGAGGGGTGCAATCTTCATTAGTAAAGGGAACAACCACAAAAATGAAATCAGACATACTTAAAGTATTGAAAAATGTGTCTGGCACTATGCCTTTGTCTCATTCAGCAGTTCTCAAGCTCTTCATCTCAGGATTCCTTAATACCCTTAAAAATTATTGAGGACCCCTCAAAGAGCTTTTGTTTATGAGGACTACGCCTATTGATATTTTCTTTATCATAAATTAAAACACCTTAGTATTAATATGAAAATTGTTTTGACTTCATGGACCCCAGACAGGTGTAAGGGTTATGGGATTTAAAGATCTCCCATGCCCCATGGACGTGCTGACATAGCAGAGCAAGAAAAAAAAAAAAAAAAGCCGAGCTAACGGTCCTGTGGTTGGCAGTT